>NW_020172272.1:765667-779987 GCF_003031525.2 Neophocaena asiaeorientalis asiaeorientalis
ATGGACTTGAGGACACAGTGGGAATGGTAAGCTGGGATGAAGTGAGAGAGTGGCATGGACATATATACACTATCAAATGTAAAATAGATAGCTAGTGGGAAGCAGCCACATAGCACAGGGAGATCAGCCCAGTGTGCTTTGTGACCACCTAGAGGGGAAGGATAGGGAGGGTGGGAGGGAGATGCAAGAGGGAGGAGATATGGGGATATATATATATATATATATATAGCTGATTCACTTTGTTGTAAAGCAGAAAGTAACACACCATTGTAAAGCAATTATACTCCAATAAAGATGTTTAGGAAAATAAAAATATATTGAAGCACTTTTATTATTTATGAAAACCAAGATTAAATCCTATACATTAAATGATTGTATGATCTTTGTTTCTCATAAGTTTCCCACATTTTATGATTTTAAGATACTCCATAAACGTGTTAAAATACATAAAATAAGACGGTGTTTCCAAATCATTGGCTTGTGAAATGTTGTCATCTGAATTATAATCATAGTATTAAAACCAAGTAATTTTCTTTGATAATTTAGGAAGAGCATAGCCACATAGGTTGTTCTCTTTATATAAAAACAAACAGTAAAAATCTCTATACTTCTACAATATTTTAGATGATATTTTGGATAATTCTAACACATGAATATTCAAAGTAGAGTGAGAAAATAGGCAAAAACATACCAATATGTATCAAAACTACTATTTATTATAAAAGTACAGCTTTACTATTCTACTACACGATACTAAATTTCAATAATTATTCATTTTGATGTGGCATGCACTTTTCACAAAATTCTCAAATACAATTTGCATATAACATGAGATTTTTTAACTGAGGTATAACTGAAAAAATTGTAAGATATTAAAGTGTGCAATGTGATTTAATATATGTATACATTGTGAAAATATTCCTCTATTAAGTTAATTACCCATCATATCATCTCACATATTTACCTTTTATTTATTTTTTTGCTGAGAACACTTAATTTCTCTTCCCTTAGCAAATTTCAATTATACAATAGTGTTATCAACAGTAGTCACCATGTTATACATTAGATCCTCAGATTTTATAACTGAAAGTTCGTACCCTTTTACCCACTCCTCCCTATTTCCCCTAGCCCCCCGCCCCTTGCAATTGCTTTTCTACTCTTTGCCTCTATGAGTTTGACTTTTTTTTTTTTTTTTGGATTCTATATACAATTGATACTATGCAGTTTTTGTCCTTTTCTATCTGGCTTATTTCACTTAGCATAATCCCCTTCAGATTCAACTATGTTGTAACAAATGGCAGGATTTCCCTCTTTCTCATGGCTGAATAATATTTCTTTGTATATATGTTCCACGTCTTCTTTATCCACTAATCCATCAGTGGACACTTAGGTTGTTTCCATACCTTAGCTATTGTGCATAATGCTGAAATGATTATGTGAGTGCACATATATCTTTGAGATTTCTTTTCCTTTGGATATATATCCACAAGTTTGATTGCTAGATCTTTTTTTTTTTTTTTTTTTTTTTTTTTTGCGGTTCACGGGCCTCTCACTGCTGTGGCTTCTCCTGTTGTGGAGCACAGTCTCCAGATGCGCAGGCTCAGTGGCCATGGCTCACGGCCCCAGCCGCCCCGCAGCATGTGGTATCTTCCCAGATCGGGGCACGAACCCGTGGCCCCTGCATCGGCAGGCGGACTCTCAACCACTGTGCCACCAGGGAAGCCTGATTGCTAGATCTTAAGGTAAGTCTATTTTTAATTTCCTGTGGACCCTTCCTCCTGTTTTCATTAATGTATATACTAGTTTATATTCCCACCAACAGTGCACAAAAATTCCCTTTTCTCTGCATTCTTGTTTGCATTTACCTATTATCTTTTTGATTCTAGTCATACTAAAGGTGTGAGGTGACACCTCATTGTTGTTTTGGTCTGCATTTCCTTGATTAGAGATGTTGATCATCTTTTCCTGTACCTGTTGGCCCTTTGTATGTCTTTGGAAAAATGTCTATTCAGGTCCTTTGCCAATTAAAAAATTTTTTTCTCTTCCTATTGGGTTGTATGAATTCCTTGAATATTTTGAATATTAACCCTTTATTGGGCATGTGGTTTGCAAATATTTTCTTCCATTCCATATGTTGCCTTTCATTTTGTCGATGGCTTTCTTTGCTGTGCAGAAGGTTTTTAGTTTGATGTAGAGCCACTTGTTTATTTTTGCTCTTGTTACCTTTGCTTTTGGTGTCAGAACTGAAAAAAAAATCATGAAGACTGATATCAAGGAGCTTATCTACTATGTTTTTTCCTAGGAGTTTTATGGTTTCAGGTCTTACCTTCAAATCTTTAATCCACTTTGAGTTGACTTTTGTTTATGATATAAGACAGGGGTCCAGTTTTTTTCTTTTGCATGTGGCTGTCCAGTTTTCTCAATATCATTTATTAAAGAGATTATCCTTTCTCTATTGTTTATTCTTAATTCCTTTGTCATAAATTAATTGACACATACACATGTCATACAATAGGAAATTTTAAGCACTGCCTTGAGAAATTTTATTGCTATTTTATTCTTGATTTGAGCTAGGTTTTTTAATAAATTTATTTATTTTATTTTATTTATTTTATTTTTGGCTGCATTGGGTCTTCGTTGCTACACGCAGGCTTTTCTCTGGTTGTGGCGAGCGGGGGATACTCTTCATTGTGGTGTGCAGGTTTCTCATTGTGGTGGCTTCTCTTGTTGTGGAGTATGGCCTCTAGGCACATGGGCTTCAGTAGTTGTGGCATGTGGGCTCAGTAGTTGTGGCTTGTGGGCTCTAGAGCTCACGCTCAGTAGTTGTGGTGCATGGGCCTAGTTGCTCCATAGCATGTAGGGTCTTCCTGGACCAGGGCTCAAATCCATGTCCCCTGCACTGGTAGGTGGACACTTAACCACCTGGCCACCAGGGAAGCCCTGAACTAGGTTTAATAGCGATAAGTCATATCTGAAATGTGAACTAATGATATAATTAATTGAAAATTTGGGAAAGAAAGTTGTTACTGGAAGTGGTTACTGGGTAGAAATATTTTTTAACTCTTCCCTTTATCATAGAGTTTATTATATTTTCAAATATATAGCCTTTGGGGCCTAATGCTCTAGTTTTTCCAGTGTCATAATGAGCCAAGATTTGGGGAGCCTTGAGTATTCTTTTTATGGTTTTATTATTCAAGAGCTATGTTCTTTTTATTTGTAAGCTTTTTTAAAAAGATTAAATCCAATGTAGAGTTTTAGTGGGAAGAAGGCAATGCCAACTATAGGATGATAGCTCCCAAAAGAGGTCATTTTGTTTGTCAAGCAGATCAATACAGATTAATTATATTTTGAAAACTGAGACAAATAAAACAACAGATTAACAAATGTGAGTGCAACCGTTTTGAAAATAAAAAGTTTATTTTAATGACTGAGTCAGAAGATTTCAGTAACAAAATGCACATTTAATTATGTATCTTGAACAAGAATATGCACAAAATGGAAAAATAGCAAAACTCATTACTAGTCTACAGATGTTTTGTGTAATTTTTAAACTTTACACAAAAATTGATGATGCTTCTTTGTCTATAAGCCATCTGGTCATATTTTATTAAGTCATTTCTCTGTTCTTTTTATAAAAATATAGTGAAATCAGAATAAATTTAACTTAAATTGAATTTGTAGGTGTTCAAAGAAAAAACAGTGAAGTAAAATATTCACTTTTTCTCTGTTGGCAGTGTACCTAATAGTTAACATAAAAAATTCAGGAACAGCACAAGGAATTATAAATTTTCTATCTGAAATACATTTCTTCTTTTTTCTCACTAAATCTTTCCTTGCTCTGATCCTACATGACTCTGTTTTTGCAGAGTAAATGTACTGAATCACTCTGGTTTAAAATTTTAATTTAATTAATCTAGTTGGCAACTCCCAAAAGCTTGAGTGATCTAGCTGAAGTGAAATATTTTGCAAAAGTAGTGGTTTTTATTTAGGGGAGACATTAATTATATGCTGCATGAAAAAAGAGGGTTTAGCTAATAGACCTCTTCTCCACTTGTCTTTCTCATCTCACATCTAGAATATGGATCATTTTATTTCCCAGAAGACATTTGATGCTGATGCACAAGTGGGTGAAATTCCTGGTCTGTCCTCTGTTGCCTCTGATGGTCCTTTCTCCAGTCTGATCTATGACTTTGTTATGAACTGAATGTTGTACTCTTTGAAAATTCATGTGTTGAAATGCTACCCCCCCATGTGATGGTATTGGGAGGTGGGCCCTTTGGGAGGTAATTAGGATTAGATGGGGATGTGAGGGTGGAGTGTGATTAGTGCTTTTACAAGAGTCACAGGAGAGCTTACTTCCTTTATCTGCTCTGCACCCTGTGAGAAGCCTGTAACACAGCAAAGGGCTTCTCCAGAACCTGACATCCTGGCACCCTGGTCTCAGACTTCTAGTCTCTCCAACCGTGAGAAATAAATGTATGTTATTTATAAGCCACCCAGTCTATGGTACTTTGTTGTAGCAGCCCGGATTGACCAACACAGAAATTGGTACCTAAAAAGATGGAAGTAACTTTGGAACTGGGTAATGTGCAGAGACTGGAAGAGTTTGGAGGTACCTGCTGGAAATACAAAAGTTAAGTGTGATTCTGGTGAGAACTTGGAAAGAGAAGATGAGAGCTGTAGATAAACCTTAATCCTTTCAAAGAATACATAAATACTCATGAATAGCATGTGTGATAAAGGCCACTCTGATAAGGTCTCAGACAGAAATGAGGTCTGTGGTATTGGAAGCTAGAGGACAGGTGATCCTCATTATACAGGGGCAAATAACTTGGCTGAGTCATGTTCATGTTCTGTTGTTTATGGAAGATAGAACTTGTGAGCAATGAAATTGGACATTTAGCTGAAGAGATTTCTAAGCAAAGTGTTGGTAGTGCAGCTTCGTTCCTCGACTGTTTATAGTAAAACGCAAGGAGAGAAATTACTTGAAGATGGAATTGTTAAGCAAAAAGGAAGCAGAGCTACCTATATTTCAAAAAAATAAAAGCAGTTAGGATGTGGCCAAGTGATTGTTTGATAAGATTATATGGATAAGCCAACTCATCAGAAACCAGGTGCTATTATTCAAGACAGTGGAAGATTTACCTTGAAGGTAATTCAGAGATCATCAGGGCTGCCACTCCCATCACAGGCCCAAGAGCGTGGGCCTGGGTGTCATGGCTGCCCCCACCTATCCTTCAGGACTGGGCCAGATGAGCAGGAGGTGGTGGACTGGAAGATCATCTCAAGGGCAAGGAACAGTATGTGCTAATTCCTACTAGCATTAGAGTTCCTGGTCTATTTAGTTACAGATGAATATTTCAGTAATGTTGAAATATAGAGTAAGGAGATAGGCAGAGAGTGGTGTGTAGAAAGATGAGCTTCATGAATAAGCCTGTTTAAGGATATTTTCAAACCAGACTATAATATACCTGTATAGTTGGAACTTCCTCGTTCATCCTAAGAAATTGAGCTTGGAAGAATTCTGCTGCCCGTATGAACCTAATCCATTACATATGTAGCCCATCTGCCTGTAGCTTTTTGCTTACATCCTGGTTTCTACTCTTCTGCTCCTCTGGGATAGAAGCTTCTGCTCCCCTCAAATTCCTGTCCCCCTCTTTTTACATTCCTCTACACTTGGTTGGTGCATTAGTCAGAGTTATCCAGAGAAATAGAACCAATAAGACAGACAGATAGATAGAAAGACAGATAGATAGATAGATAGAGAAAGAGAGAGAGAAAGAGAGAGACAGAAAGAGATTTATTTTGAAGGATTGGTTCATTTGATCATGGAGGCTGAGAAGTTCTGTGACCTGCTGTCACAGGTCTGGGCTGGAGGCCCAGGAAAACTGGTAGTGGAGTCCCAGCACCAACCCGGAGGACCAGGGGAGCCAAAGGTGTAAGTTCCAGTTCAAGTTCAAAGGCCTGACTCAAATGTCAATCTTCCAGAAACACCTTCAAAGACACACCCAGAAATAAGGTGAAACTCTTTCCTATCACTCCTGGGTTCTGATGAATTGTGGGGTTCTCAGCCCTGCCCTCCTCAGAACAGAGCTGCAGAGTCTTGAACCACCTAGCTGCAGTCTAGAACCCACTAGAGCACATCAAAACGCATCAGAGTCATCGGCCCCTTTCACTTCAGTGTCGTCATTTTGGGTGTGTGGACAGGACAGCAGGGACCTGGCACCTTTGGCAGATCTTCCTTTCAGTGTATAAATAATCAACTCTCTGCGTCTAAAAGTGTCTTGTCTCATCTTTACCAGTCAAATTGTTCAGACCCTGCTTTGCCTTGTCTTGTGTGTGCTGACCTACTGCAGCCAATGTGCTCCTCTTAGAAACTCATAAGGTAGGACCTCCACGGATCTGAGCAGTTCAGTAATAAAGACATTTGTTTCACTTTGTTCAACTCAGTATTTCCTAATTTATTTTAACGCAAAGTTTTTCCCAAAAAATCCCTCTTAAAACCACATGGAATAACACTGGACAAAATAGAGCTGTGGAGTTCACATTCTTTCTTCTTTGGAGAGGGTTATAAGTATAAATTCCATTTATCATTCCTTTAAAACTTAACATTTTCTCTTTCATTGTTCAAAGACTATCTTTTCACATTCAAGGAGAGAACCTCTAATTCTCTAATGTAATATCTGCATTTAATTCGTTGTCTTCAGAATTTTTGTAAACATGCAACAAAACTATATCCTTTAGAATAAAATGGCACAGTTTTTTTCCATCCACATCCTTAGGTCTCACATTCAGAAGGCAAAACAGGATTCTCAGATAGCTAATGTTCATTGACACCAAGGCACTTGCTAGTTTCACACAAACTAGCCTTTAGAGGTAGTCTCACCAAATGGTACTCCTTGCTATTTAAAATATTAGGTTAGCTGAGGGAGGGTGGGGCTGTTGCTATTATGTAGACACATCCTATACTTCAAAACTCCTACATTTTGTCCTCTAGTACATGATTAAAAAACATGTCAATTTAAACTACATTTGAAAACCAAATTACCTTCTTTTTTGGCTAGTTAGGGATCAACTGCTTTTCAGCAGTTCAAGGGATAATTTCGGATGACAAATGATACCATAGCTAATGCTGCTTAGAGAAAAACTGTATCTGGAAATATTTCCATTAATTAATCTATAATTTTTTTTTAAGTCAGCATTCAAAAGTACTCTCCAGAATCTGGAAAACGATATGAGGAATATTGACTACTTAATCTTATAATGGTAGGTTTATATTTTATTTTTAGATGAAGAATAGGAGTGATAGAACTGAAGTGATAATTCAACAGCTGATACAACGCAGTGAGGTGTTTCACAGAGGTGGGTTGATGTTTCTTTCTCCGACCAGATTAGTAAAGACTTTTGGTTGGCATCTTACGGTGTGTGACTATTAACCAATACAAAACAATGAATAAAATAATGGCTTATAATAAAAGCAGAGGAATATATTTTTTCATTAGTTATTAAATGTTTAACTAGTTAATCAGCATTTTATGGTTAAATTGATATTTAAAGATAAAAGCCTCAGACCTTTAAAAATGGATATTATGAAGATATAGATACATAAAGATATTATAAAGATATACACATCTTTAATTTAGATAGCTCAAAGTTCTTAATAGTTTAATCAAATTTGTTTTCATAATATGAAATTTATAAAGGGCTTAGTAGGCACTTCACGAAATGTTTGTTACATGAATGGATGATTTTAATATTGGTATTTAATTCTAGTTAAGTGCTATTGAGTGGAATAAAATCATTTCAAGAATGAAGGAATTTATAATATTGCTGACCACTAGCTCTCTCCCTCCCCTCTCTCCCTCTGCATCCTCCCGACCTCCACAACACAAACACACCTTCAAACACAAGCACATAAACCCTTTCATTTGAAACAATGTAAAGGATGCTTTACTGAGACCTACAGCTAATTGAAAACTTGGAAACCATTGTCTATCCAAATGATCCCATTCCTAGAGAGAGGATGCAGGTGGATACATTAGTCCCCGAGCTTTCCTTGAGTTTGGAGGAGATGGCAGACAGATGGGAAACAATGAAGGACTTTCAAATGTGGTATTAGGAGTGTTGAAGAGAAACAAACAACTTGTGTATGAGGGAAGCAAATCAAACTGCATTGATACAAGTGGAAAACCTGTGTTTTTGAGAAGTTGTAAAGAAAGTTAATGAGGTGACAGTGACTTAGTATAGAATACAATATTACCATTTTTATGGTTATTTTACTAAAAGGAAGGGGGGAAAAGCTTACAAAAAAGAAATAAACAGGACTTCCCTGGTGACGCAGTGGTTGAGAGCCCGCCTGCTGATTCAGGGGACATGGGTTCGTGCCCCAGTCTGGGAAGATCCCATGTGCCATGGAGCGGCTGGGCCAGTGAGCCATGGCTGCTGGGCCTGCATGTCCAGAGCCTGTGCTCTGCAACAGGAGAGGCCACAACAGTGAGAGACCTGCGTACTGAAAAAAAAAAAAAAAAGAAGAAAGAAATAAACAATGTGTTTCATGTTACTGGAGGAAGGAATTGGAGATTATGCATTTTTGAATCTCTAGTGCCTAACAGTGTCTGACATGGTGAATGCTCCATATTGATGATCATAATCAAACTATTAACTTCTTAGAAGGTACTGCATACTGTGCTATGTTGAAGAGTCAGGAGACTGGTGCCTGGGTTTAAATTTAACTTCCACCACTCACTGTATGGCCTTGGGTAATTACCTCCTTTATAGAAAGGAAATGATAACATTGTCACGATGACATGAATGAATATATGTCAAGTGCTTTAAACTGTGCCAGCATGTTAAATGTTATATTAAGTTTAATATGGCATTATTTTTCTTGCAAGTTAGGAGCAGTTTCTATAAAACTAAGGAAGTTGGCAAAGAAAATAGGAAATTGATTTATTTTCTTTTGCTTACAGTATTTGATAAAGTGATGATTGAAACTGGACTTCTCAAAGAAGCTTACTGATCAAATATGGGACCTAATTCACAGAAAAATGAGGGAAATTATTCCCCAAACTTCTTGTACAAGAGAACAAAATGATCATGTGTCATTGACTTAAAGATACTCATCAAATGTGTGTACAAGTTATATATAGAAGATATGTATAATGTATGGAAGTTGTTTGCCTTTATAATTGATTCTAAACATTAGTAATTGAATTTTATAAATGTAAGAACCAAAAGACTCTTGGTTAGATTCTTTCATTTTCCAGATAAGAAAAGAGACTCAGTGAAAGTAATCAATATTTCAATGAAACACAGCCACAACTCTGGAATAATTTTAGGTCTTAATGCCTTTTTCATTACAGCACGCTGTCATTCAATCACAAATCCTTTTCCTTGACTAACATGTAGCCCTTTCAGAGGAAAACAGAACTTGCAAATATTATTTGTTTTAAGCCATATAAATCTTACTTTCTAACTTTTTAAAATAATAATTTTGTTAGTTATATAAAAATTACAAATATACCTTGTAATATTTTAAACAATGTAGAAAAGTATAAAAAAAGTTTCTATAATGAACTTAAACCCAACACTCCAAAGTAAGAAGCACTAACAGAAGATAAATATTCTTCCATATATCTTTAGAAGGATAAACACAGATGCAAAACCAAATAGTAAGACACATAGAAATGGTTTTATAAAAACACTATAGTATTTCTATATGTTAGTATACAGTTTTAAATTAAGTTAAATATATTTAAAACTAATTTGAATTTAACTTGAAAATTCAACTAATTTGAAATTTTAAAAATTGTTTAATTATAGCCAGCCACTCAAAACTCGAGTTCTTAACTTTGATTTATGTTTTGGCTAAGTGAATTTCATTATTGCATTGTTGAGGGTTCTTGGTCACCAACAGTAGAAACTCACTGTGTAACATGAGGAGAGAATAAATAAGTTTATTCTAATGCTATTGAGTAGCTCAAAGGATTTATAGGATTGTTAAAGAACTAGGCTCAGGCAGGGATCAGAGAAGCAAGTGATGAACAAGATGCTACTGCATGACTAGCATTCTCAGTATTTAACCATTTGACAGCTGGGCACTTGCTACTGATTTGATCATTGAAAAGACTGGATACACATTGCAATGATGAACTTTGTTGCCCTTGCTTATTTCTTTCTAGGCTTATGGATTTTTTTTTTTTTTTTGCGGTATGCGGGCCTCTCACTGTTGTGGCCCCTCTCATTGTGGAGCACAGGCTCCAGATGCACAGGCTCAGTGGCCATGGCTCACGGGCCCAGCCGCTCCGCAGCACGTGGGATCTTCCAGGACCAGGGCACAAACCCGTGTCCCCTGTATCGGCAGGCGGACTCTCAACCACTGCACCACCAGGGAAGCCCGGCTTTTGGATGTTTATTGCCTTTCAACAGTATACTTCTTTGATTCCAGTATCCATAAAAATATCTAAATATCCTTAAACGGGACGCCACACTCACTATTGAATGGGAGCATCTTGGCCACACTTATTGCACAAGTCCACAGACCAGCTGTCAGAACATGGGAAAAGGGAACAGTTAATATCCTCTATATTCTGTATAGGAGACCTGAGACAGAGCTCACCTGTGTGGGATTCCTTCAAAATAGGTAGTGGGTTCAAGTGCTAGAAATCCAAACTTATACTTATCCATTAAATTAGTCAAGTCACCTTTTTTAAACATTCAAACGTTCAGTCTTTTGTGAGTTATATTTTGTTTGAGGATTACTTTTTATTATCCTATACTCCTAGTGCATTCTGAATTGGTTATTTGTAAAATTATTGATGTATACTTTTCCTTTAGATTTTGAAGATATTGTTCCATTATCACCTGTCATAAAGCATGATACTAGTTCTTTTATCACAGCTTTTGTATTCAAGGTGATTTGTTTTTTTCTTCCTAACGTATTCTTTGTTTATCCTTGAAAATCAGTAATAGAATGAGAAAATGTTTTGGATACAATATGATCAACATTATTTGTCCTAGAACATAGTGTACCCTTACAGTACTCAGATTTCATTTTCCCCTTAATTTGGGTAAATATTCTCCACTGGAGGTGTGTGAAATCTTTGTTGAGTAGCTTTGGGTTTTTTTCCTGGAATTTTGAAAAATATTCCATACCAGGGTTCAATATACCAAATTGGAAAATTATCTTATATGCATTGAGGATGTTTTCCATATTAATTTATTTTCAATCCCTACTGAAATATCAATGGTATTTTTTTTTACAGAAATAAAAAACTATCCTAAAATTCATATGGAACCACAAAGGACCCCAAATAGCCAAAACAATCTTGAGAAAGAACAAAGCTGGTGACATCACACTTTCTGATTTCAAAATATATTACCAAGCTACAGTAATCAAGACAGTATTTATTGGACTGACATAAAATGGGCATATAGACTTATGGAACAGAGTAGTGAGAAATAAGCCAATGCATGATCATCAACTGATTGTGAACAAATGTGCCAAGAATACACAATAGGGAAAGGATAGTCTCTTCAATAAAAGGTGTTGGGAAAATTGGATATTCACATGGAAAAGAATTAAATTGAACACATAATATACAAAAATCAACTCAAAATATATTAACATAAGACTGGATACTATAAATCTCCTAGAGCACTACATAGGGGAAGTCTTCATGACATTGGTCTTAGCAATACTTTCTTGGATATGACACCAGAAGCACAGGCAACAGAAGCAAAAGTAAACAAGTAAGACTACATCAAGCTAAAAAGTTTCTTCACAGCAAAGGGAAGAATCAACAGAGTGAAAAGACAACCTATGGAATGGGAGAAAATACTTCCCCATTTCAATATACTTGAAAATTGCATATTGGACAAAGAATTACTGTCCAAAATATATAAATAATTCTTACAACTCAATAACAACAACAACACTCAAATAACTTGTTTAAAAAATTGGTAAAGGGGCTTCCCTGGTGGCGCAGTGGTTGAGAGTCTGCCTGCCGATGCAGGGGACACATGGGTTCGTTCCCCAGTCTGGGAAGATCCCACATGCCACAGAGCGGCTGGGCCCGTGAGCCATGGCCGCTGAGCCTGTGCATCTGGATCCTGTGCTTAGCAACGGGAGAGGCCACAACAGTGAGAGGCCTGCATACTGGAAAAAAAAAAATTGGTAAAGGACTTGAATAGACCTTTCTCCAAAGAAGATGCACAAATGGCCAACAGGTATATGACAAGATGTTCAACATCATTAATCACCAGGGAAATATGCAAATCAAAAACACAATGAGATATCACGTCATTCCTGTCAGAATGGCTATCATCAAAAAAACCTAAAAGTAACCAATATTGGCAAAGATGTGGA
Organism: Neophocaena asiaeorientalis asiaeorientalis; assembly: GCF_003031525.2. Lineage (NCBI taxonomy): Eukaryota > Metazoa > Chordata > Mammalia > Artiodactyla > Phocoenidae > Neophocaena > Neophocaena asiaeorientalis. Next base: position 778,035 of record NW_020172272.1, read on the forward strand.
GGAAATTAACCCTAGAACACTGCTGGTGGCAATGTAAGTTGGTGCAGCCACTGGAAAACAGTATGGATGTATGTCAAAAAACTAAAAATAGAACTACCATATGACCCAGCACTCCCACTCCTGGGTATTCATCCAAAGAAAATGGAAACACTAAATTAAAAAGAAATATGCACCCCTATGTTCATTGTAACATTATGATAGCCAAGATATAGAAGCAACCTAAGAGTCCATCAAGAGATGAATGGCCAAAGAAGTTGTTATATATCAGCTATAACAAAGGATGGAATTTTGCTATTTGTAACAATATGGAGGGACTTCTAGGATATTAAACTAATAAAATAAGTCAACCAGAGATAGACAAACACTGTATGTTTTCACTTATATTGGAGTCTAAAATATAAAACAAACAAATGAATATAACAATATAGAAACAGACTCACAGATACAGAAAACATAATAGTGGCTACCACTGGGGAGAGGGGTTGGGGCAGGGACTAAATAGATTAAGGGAATGCAGAGGTACAAACAGTTAAGTATAAAGCAAATAAGTAACAAGGATATAATGTACAGTCAGGGAATATAGCCAATATTTTATAATAACTTTATATGGGGTCTAATCAATTAAAATATCAAATCATTATGTTGTACTCCTGAAACTAATATAATGTTAAACAAACAAACAAACAATAGGCCCAAAGTGAAGTCACTTGTGCTAAGCCCACATCAGCAAATCAAGACAATACCTAACTGCAGTTTCAGCCCCTCCCAGGAATGTTAAACCTGTGCCCCACAGGGTTTACAGAAAGAGATGACTAACTGAAATTCGTTTTTTTTTTAATTGAAGTATGGTTGATTTACAATATTGCATTAGTTTCAGGTGTACAATATAGTGATTTTGTTTTTTTGGCAGATTATATTCCATTATGGGTTATTACAATATATTGGGTATAATTCCCTGTGCTATACACTAAACACTTGCTGCTTATCTATCTTATGTATAGTAGTTTGTATCTGTTAATTTCTTACTACTAATTTGTCCCTTCCTCCACCCTCTCCCTTTTGGGGGTGTATATGTGTATATCACATCTTCTTAAGCCAATTGTCTGTGATGGGCACACTTGTGTTGCTTCCAGATCTTGGCTTTTGTAAATAGTGCTGCTATGAACATTGACGTGCGTGTACCTTTTTGAATTAGTGTCTGGATTTATACCCAGAAGTGGAATTTCTGGATCATATGGCAGTTCTATTTTTAGTTTTTTAAGGAACTGTTTTCCATAGTGGCTGTACCAATTTACATTCCCACCAACAGTGTAGGAAGGTTCCCTTTTCTCATCTTCTCTAGCACTTATTGTTTTTAGACTTCTTGATTCTAACCAGTGTGAGGTGATACCTCATTGTGGTTTTGATTTGCATTTCTCTAATAATTAGTGATGCTGAGTTTTCATGTGCTTGTTGGCCATCTGTATTTCTTCTTTAGAAAAATGTCTCTTTAGGTCTACTGCCCATTTTTAGATTTTTTGTTTGTTTGTTGGATATTGAGTTATATGAGCTGTTTGTGTATTTTGAATATTAACCCCATGTTGGTTGTACCATTTGCAAATATTTTCTCCCATTCAGTAGATTGTCTTTTTGTTTTGTTGATGGTTTCCTTTGATGTGCAAAAGCTTTTAAGGTTGATTAGGTCCTTTTGTTTATTTTTGCTTTTATTTCTTTTGCCTTGGGAGACATCTAATATTGCTACAATTTATGTCAAGGAATGTTTTGCCTATGTTCTCTTCTAGGAGTTTTATGATGTCATATCCAGAAACTCTTAGGCTTGTCTAACAGCTTAGTAAAAACGCTATTCACTTGTAACTTGCCTTCACTAATCAAGCTTGCCTTAATCATTTTTGCAAATTGCATACCCGCCAAGCTTCATGAAGCCTAGATAGTATATCACAAGTCTCCTTAACC
>NW_020172272.1:780174-819567 GCF_003031525.2 Neophocaena asiaeorientalis asiaeorientalis
GACTCAGCTCTTGTCTAGGTTGAACTGGTTGGGACCACTGACCCTAAAACTGGGCCTGTGCAAATGTCCAGTGAATGACATCTTGATGTCAGAGGGCCAAAACCCCACCTTCAGGTCATGCTGATGCCTCCATTTTCTGAACATAAGTCCCATGAAGAAGCATATAACTCAGATTCACCTGTGTAGAACACTGATTACCTCACCTTTTTCTTACCTCCAATCACCTTTCCCTTTCTCTGCTGCAAACCTCGGGCTTGCTGCACCTCGAAACCTGGTTTGGTAACAGTGTGACATTTAATCAGTGAATCTGAAATTTCCTGGCCAGAAGCAGTGAGGTTAATTTGCCACATAGACCCCTGCCTTCCCCCAAAAGAAGGTAACCTTGTCTGAAACAATCATTTCTTTTGTTTATCCCTTCCTCGTCCCACTACCTTTTTCTTTAAAATCCTTCCATTTTGTCCAGCTCCTCGGAGCTCTGTTCTATTTGCTAAGTGGGATGCTATGGATTCGTGAGTTGTTCAATAAAGCCAATTAGATCTTCAGATTTACTCAGCTGAATTTTGTTTTTTAACACTCCTTCATCCAGATACCACTCATGGTGGGAAATACACATTGATGATGATTGTAAAAGAGAGAAAAATATCTGCCATAAAAAGCTTGCTTTCTAAAGATCTAATTGATAAATATGTTGCCAGATTGGTTGGGTTAGAGTTCAAATTAAGAAACTGAAGGGGTAAAGACAGAAAAATGGATAGGAGTTAGATGAAGGGTCTGGAATTCAGGTTGTAGCACTTTGAAATACTACCCTGACAATGAGGTGGAGAAATTAAGACCCTCTGAAGGTAATTGCCGTCTTGTAAAGGGGAAATGGTCAAGGAAATAATCATTAATTAAAGTGGGTCAAGAAGCATGTTAGTTTTCTGCTGCTGTAAGAAATTACCATAAAATTTGTGGCTTAAAACAACACAGATTTATTGTCTTTTAGTTGTGTAGGTCAGGAGTTTGACAAGAGTCTCAGGGCTAAAACCAGGGTGTTGGCAGGGCTGCATTCCTTTCTAGTGGCTCCAGGAGAGAGTCTATTTCCTTGTGTTTTCTAGCTTCTAGAGGCCACCTGGGACCAAGCGTTTCCCCCACAGGGCATTATCTTCTCCACACATTTGGGTTCTAGGGAATTTCCAAGCAGGTTCTGGTGGGTGGTCACCCTTCAGCATCATAGAAGACCCTGAGCATTAAATAAAATGGAGACGAGCAGGCCTGATTCAGGCACTGTCAGTCTGTTCCTGTGTGGAGCTGATGGAAGCCTGCAGGATATCTGTTGCTCTAGCACCAGTTAGATGAATAGGTAGGGCAACAGGATTTGATTTTAAAGTGATTCTTAAAAGATGTACAATACAGTCCAAATGCAACACCATTAAGATTCATTTGTACCCTTTGTTAGGTCCTAAGGTCTCACTCCAGGTGGTACCAGCAGCCATATTCACAAATACTTAATGAAAGAATATTAGTAAAAAAGCTGCAGTCTTCATTGCTGTGACTGGTCCTGAGGCTAACTGCTTTTAATCAAAATCTGCCTCTTCCTCCACCAATGCTGGATAGCCCTTACCTTCACATAGCTCTTGAGCCATTAAGATCCAGACCCCCATCCCTAAGTGATGAGCTCTTAGTTGATGTGCCTTTGTTGTGCCAGGTTTCTTTATAGCCCTTTAACCATTATCTCTGGGCATAGATGCATCAAGAGTTACTCTGATAAAGACTCTGGATACCGTATATACTCCCCCATTTTTAGCAGCAAATGTGGGTCCTTATGGAAATTGATTAGTCATTCAATTTAATAATTATTCTCTTTGCCAGTTGATTCAGTCAGGGATCCAGTTGATCCAGAGTCTGAGAACCAGGACAGGTAGAATATAAGGTTGCAAGGACAAAGAGGAAAATTCAGAATTTGGGACACAGGAAGTGATGGTGAAAGGTCATGAAAGTGAGCAGGACCCTGTGGGGATCCTGGGCACAAAAGCAGTTCTGTGTCTTCTGTTTTCTTGTTGAAGGAAATAGGCTTCATTCAGCCTCCATGACCTTCCCTGAGATCCAAAGGGCAGATTCAAACAGTTGCTAATCAGGGAACACAGAGAGAAGAGGAGACAAGACAGGAGTAGCTAAGAAACAGTAACACAGCCTTGGGGCGGGGTCTTGGTTCCCCCTCAAGGGATACACATAACAATATCTTTGAGCTGTTTTGCACATACTGAAATCCCCACCAGGTGGGAGAAGTTAACTACTCTTCCCACAAGCACAAAGACCCTAGATGGTTGGAACCAGAAGATTGATGATGCTGACTCCTGATTGCCTCACCACCAACCAATCAGAAGAATGTCCATGAGCTGACGATGCCCTGCTCCTTGAATACTATAAAATGCCTCACTACCCCCTCCAGGGCAGGGCACATGGTTTTGAGGGCATTAGCTTGCTGTGGTCCCCTTTGCCTGGCAAAACAATAAAGCTATTCTTTTCTGCTTCACCTAAAACTCTGTCTCTGAGATTTAACTCCAGTGTCAGGGTACAGAGGCTGGATTTGGCTTCAGTTCCAATCAAACTTCTTCCCCTTGGCTTTGGACCATAAATTCTAGCTGCTTGGAACCCAGTACTATATATATCGCTGGTTGGTGAAGAATATACAACCAACAATGGAGCAGAGGGCTCAACCCTGCTGGGGGTTGTTTTTAAATTATCACTTCAGCTGAGCTTTTAACAAAGCATTCATTGTTCTATCAAGCAGGAGTAAGATAAATAGACCTCAGGGCAGGCACCGAATGTTATAACTCCTTTGTTTTAAAATGAGTTCCTTAATCTGAGGCAATATGGTGGAAAATAGAATGATAATAAATCAGATATTCTGTAAACACTCAGATGAGGATACTGGTGGGGGCATTAGAGGAAGAAAAGACAAACCGTAATTAGATTGATTTCTACTGTGGATAAATAGCCACCCCATACAGAGTGAAGTGTTCTGAAATAATCTACATGCCATAATGTGACTCTGGACTTCTTCAGGAGTTCATCTTTCTGAGGGCTCACAATCAGTCTTTGCTACTAGCAGACTGGACTTCAGTAGTGGCAGGTGAGAAGGAGCACAGTTGTTGGGTCCATAAATTGATTCTTATTCCTATGCCTTCTCCATCTTTTGGCTATTGCATCAGCTCTGGGATGACTGAAGAGAAAGACTGGCTGTATTCCTGTCCATCTCATTGTTCAGTAATGTTTTTGTGTGTGATGGATGCTCTCTGATGAGTGTTAACATGGTAAAAAAATATCTGTATGCTCTGTGTCCACTCCCATGCATCCATCCTCATGTCTCTTCCCAAGATTTCCTTGTGACCTGTCTTCATGGAAATGTGGGCCACCTTTTCAGGTAATCAATTTGTGCCTTCTGGGTAGGTTGAGGTCCAATCCCAAATGTACCTTTTCTTCTACAAAATGGATGCCTTCTGTGACTACTTTTATGTTTTTATGGTTCATGTTGGGAAGCTCTAATCATGTAGCTTGTGGTATCTTGTAGATCAGATGCTTAGTAACATTCCAGGAAATGTCTTGCATATGGAAAGTAATTAAGGTCTTGTTCCAGAATCTCAGGAGTCTGTCCTGTGACTCAGAGGTTTATTTCCAAGTACAATATATGCAGTCACCAATATCAAAAGAGGCCCCCAAAGTGCCTAACCCCCAATTGTAGGAGATGCAAGTTGAAGCAATCTGTCCTTTCCTTTGTGTGTATGCCCTGGCATTCTCCAGATCACTGAACACCTACAACCTCCACAGATGTGGCATTACTCTGAATTGTCAGGGAGTTTATCTCCAACCTTCTGGAACATATGTATCTCATTGTATGTTCTTTAAGAACCCTTCTAACTTGAGAAACAGGATGGCATTTTGAATTTTCTGTTATTAATATCACTTTAGGCCCCATATCTAACAGGCTTCAACAAATCCTGAGTATTCTCCTTTCTCCAGTGCACGATTGTGGAAGAAAATGGATTTAGGTCTCTTGGAGAAATGATCACAATTTTATTTGTTGTATATATGTATACACATTGTATGTACAATATATACATCAGCCAAGGGGACCAGGTCTCTCTTTCAATCATTAGTTTTTGGTGAATGACTGGCATCATAAACTGAGTGATGAACTCTAATTTTTCAATGAGGCAGCTAATATCTGCCTTCTGCTCACCAACTTTCCACTTCTAAGTCCAGGATTTGAGCCACAGCTTAGGCATATGTCCAATGAGCTCATCATAGGGGCAAACTAGGAATGTATTACACCTTGTGGTAATTATATTCTGTGATATTATAAAGCATAAATATTTGGTGTTTGTCCCTGGTTCCTGGCAAACAGCTCCTAAAACCTCTGGGAATTGCTGAAGTGACAAGAATGTCTTTGTATGTTAGGAAAATGACTGGGGCTCCCTAGGTAGTTCAGGTTGGGGGCTGGATACCAGAAAGACTGAGGAGTGATTAGAAAGTTGGAACTTTCACTCCCACCCCCTGACCTGTGGTGAGGGGAGAGGCTAGAGATTGAGTCAGTCACCAATGGCCAATAATTTAATCAATTATGCCTACCTAATGAAACTTCCATAAAAAGCCCTAAAGAAAGGGACTCAGGGTGCTTCTGGGTTGGTAATCACAGTGAGGTACAGGGAGGGGGTGCACCCAGAGAGGGCTGGAATGTGTGTACATGCCCCATACTTTCCCTGTGCATCTCTTCCATCTGGCTGCTCCCGAGTTATGTCCTTTATAATGAACCAGTAAAAGCAAGTAAGTGCTTTTCTTGGTTCTGTGAGACATTCTAGCAAATTATGGAACCTGACAGGTTGTGGGACAGGAGGGTGGGTACCTTGGGTACCCAGTACTTGTGACTGATGTTTAAGTAAGGACAGTCCTGTGGGTCTGAGCCTTAAATCTGTGGAGTCTGAAGCTAACTCTCTGGGTAGTTAGTGTCAGAATTCAGTTTAGGACACCAAGTTGGTGTCCAGAGAGTTAAGAAAATTTGTTGTTGGTGCGGAAAAATGCCTACATACAGGACTGTTGTGAATAAAAATAGCTCATATTCACACTGTCTTTGAAGGTAAGGGACTGCCATGTGACTCCAGCCCTTGCAGAATTCCGTGATTCCTCTTGATACTGGGGAGCATATTCTGTGGTGATATTTCCCTCAGTCAACCTGGTTTATGAAGGGTAGTCACAAAAAAGGATAGCTTCCTAAAGATACTGGGGCTCCTTTCATTAGTGTATTCCATGTAGCATTAGTTAAGGAATTGTCCTATTAGATTTTTTCTGGGAAACATACATGGTGAGTGTCTCTGATCTCATGTGATAATCAGTGCTAATTTCCCACTTACTGGAGCCTCCAGTTTTCGTCAATAACAGGCTAATGAAGTTCCAGTATAAACCCATAATTTATTGCAGGCCGTGTCTTAGGAAGCCATGTAACCCTTGTACTGGTCTACTTGTACTGCTCTAACAGACTGGGTGGCTTAAACAGCAGAAGCTTTATTCCCCTCACACTTCTGGGGGCTGTAAGTCCAAGCTCAAGGAGTTGGAAGGGGCTGGGTTCTGATGAGAGCTCACTTACTGGCTTGTGGAAGTGAGAAGCTGCCTTCTCACTGTGCCCTCTTATGGCTTTCCTCTGTGTGTGTATAGAAGAGAGAGGGTGGGGGGTAGGTGCGGAGAGAGGAAGAGCAAGAGAGAGATAGAGAAATAGAGACAGAGAGAGGGAAAAAGAGAGCTCTGGTGTCTCATTTCTCTTCTTAAAATGACAGGACTTCTATTGGGTTAGGGCCCCACGTTTATGACCTCATTGAACCTTAATTGCCTCCCTAAGGGGAGGCAATCTCCAAACAGCATCACATCGGGAGTTAGGGCTTCAATAGATGAATTTTGGGGGACACAATTCAATCCATAAAAACCTCAAATAGGGACTAGATCTAGATGTCCTCAGAACTTTGAATTGTAAGTCAGGGATGAGTGCCTTCATGTCAATAAATTCTCCTCCACGTAGCTCTTTGTACCAAAACCAATACTCACTCCCTGTCCAGCACACAAAATATTCACTCTTGCCTTCCTCCTCTCCCTGCCAGTAAGTATACAGTGATGAACAGAGATAGAATAAATAGAAAATAATACTGAATAATCAGAGGAACAACATCTACCCCCCAAATCAATAAAACAACAAAATCTTATAAAATGATGTATATATTGTGAGTGGCTTCAAGATGATCAATCGTTCTGAGCTGCCATAAAGCATGGTACCAAAGAAGACTAAGTCCTAGAAAATATGAATGGAAAATGAACATGAATGGAATCAAAGTGGAAATGAAGACCCAAAGGGTACAACATTTGAATTTATTAGTCCTTTACTCTTTTTAACTTAAAAAATCAAAATACTGGCTTATTGCAACAAATTGATCAATATGAAGGACAGTTAATTAAAACAGTGAATAGTTTCACCTCATTTGCCCATCCATCTACTCCTTTGAATGATTATATTAACCTGTTGATGTAATATTACCTTTCACTAATTCCATGATACATTAGTATATAAACATATATATTTAGATATATTTGTGTATATTTATTCACATTCCCCCTCACTTTTTAACAAAATAGAATCAAGGCACAGTAACTTACATTTTAAATATTTTACTTAGAGTTCATGCTTTTAAAATAGTTTCATGATATTTCATATTTTGGAATACAATGTACTGGATTACTTTTGGGTTGTTATTTTTTTAATAACCATATCTCCAGTGAACTCCTTTGTTTAAACAATTTGCTTTATTTTAAAAAAATGTACTACACATACTTGGTTATGGTAAATTATATATTATAACTTCATGATAATTTAATGTAATTGAAATTAAACCTATAATATATGACATCATCTATCTGCAAAAACAATAACCAAAAATTCCATGCTAAGACACAGTTCATAGCCATGGGAAAATACTTCCCTAAGTGAAATCAAAATGAGAAAGGCATTGTTGAACTTTAGTCAATGAATTTAGGTATAAACTTCAGAAGACATTACTGAAATGCAATTGATATACAAAGAAGACAATCTATTCTGGGTTATTGGAACATTTTGAAAGAGAATATGTTAAGTGAAGGTAGTTCTGTATGGAGTCCACAAAAAAAGATAATAAAAGAGCAAGAATACATCAGAGTGATTTCAGGACCGTCCAAGGAGAGGGACATGTATCTGATGGCTGCCTCAGACAATCACAGCCAGATGGCCCTGACCATTATGATCATCTTCCCAATTGCCCTGCTCACCAGCAATATTCTGATGATACCTGCTCTCCATAAAGGCTTTATTACTGTGATCAGGATGTACTGACCAGCTGACAAGAATATTCTTGACCTTTGAAAGTTCTATTTCACTTGAATGAATACATCAGCAATCTGTTTTATAGATTAGTCTTTCAGGAGCTTGATTAAATTGAGCTTGTCACTGAGGCTGATACATTGTAGAAGTCCTGAAAAAATCAGTTTTCTCTTTGATTTGGACTTGAACATAGACTCTTTTCACAGTGCTTCCAGCTTTGGGAGTCTTCACTTTTGTAGTCAGACAGTGATCTACTTAGGCTTCTCTTGTCTCTTAAATGTAATAGTCTCTAGACTAAAATTATGTCTCACTCTAACGTTCATCATGGGAAATAAAAAATTTGGGGGTAAATGGATAATTCATGCATTCATCAAGAAAAAAAAATTATTGAGCTTCTACAATAAGTCTGACACTATATTAGGCATTGAAGTATGGTAGAAAAAAAAGAAACAAGAGTTACTCTTTTGTCATTGGGTTTTGAAACATGATCAAAGTTCCAGACTGAAGCTTTGTTATTAAATTTGAAACTGTTGATTGATTGATTCTGTTGGTTAAATGAAACATCGAATAAGGACCTAGCATGGTCCCTGGCAGATAATGAGTTCTCAATATTGGTTAATTTTCTTCCTTCTCATCTTTACATTTCTTCTTATTTTGCAAATGATTAAATATTGAGGCTTTTTGTATAATTTTTTGAAATTCAGTCATTTGTTTACCTGAAAGAGAATAGTATAATATATTGCATGTCTATTGGGTAATTTTTAAGAAAAAATATTGAATACACTAGTATATTTTGGTTAATATTTTAATTATCTGTGGATTTTCTCTCACCTCAACTGAGGTAAAATTGACATATAACAAACTGCATATAAAACTATCTTATTTAACTTACCTTCACCTAAATATATAATTATCATTTTTTTCATATATTTTTGTGAAACTGTATGAAGGCTGATGTCTACTAAAATGTTAATCCTTTACTTCAGAATTCTATGTTTAATTTGCTAATTATTCTAAATAAGTCAGGAGGTCTAAGAAATAAACCTAGAACATTTGTCACTAAAGCATTTGGAAATTATTTTCGATATTAGTACTATTTTATACTTCAGTAGTTTATTAGCAACTTACAGAAGAAATCACAAAACTCAAGGGTGTATAGGAAATAATCTTCGTAAAAATTAGGCCTAAGATGTCAGTTCAGTTGCTGATTGAGAATATACAGCAAAGAATAACAGAAAATTGAGAGTTAATATAGCATTAAAGATGTGTCAATTTGGGGCTTCCCTGGCGGTGCAGTGGTTGAGAGTTCGCCTGCCGATGCAGGGGACATGGGTTCGTGCCCTGGTCCGGGAAAATCCCACATGTCGTGGAGCGGCTAGGCCCGTGAGCCATGGCCGCTGAACCCGCGCGTCTGGAGCCTGTGCTCCGCAACAGGAGAGGCCACACACACACACAAAAAAGATGTGTCAATTTATGAGGCAAAATTAATTTCTCTCTGTTTGTCTGTCTCTCTCTGGTTAGTATCACCTTAACTGAGGTGAAATTGACATACAACAAACTGCAAATAAAGTGTAAACTTTGATAAGTCTCGGCATATGTGTACACACCTATGAGAGAATCACCACAATCAAGATAAATATATCCTTCACTCCCAAAAGTTTCCTGGGGCACCTTTGAAACCTTTCTCATTCCCTTCACTGCAACCACCTCTATCTCCAGGCAACCACTGACCTGCTTTATGTCACTATACATTAGCTTGCATATTATAGAATTTAATATAAATAAAATAATGTATTATGTAATATTTTCCCTGGTTTCTTTCACTCAGCATAATTGTTTTAAGCTGTATCTTTGTTGTTGGGTATATCAATAATTTATTATTTTTATGGCTAAGTAATATTCCATTCCATACCATGATTCCTTTACCATTCACGTATTCATGTATATTGGGTTGTTTTTAGTTTGGGGCTATTGCAAATAAAAATGCTATGAATATTCAGAAAAAAATCTGTGTGAATATATGCCTTTTTTTTCTATTGGGTAATACCCTGTAGTGAAATGGCTGGGTTATATGATGTATATCTGGTTAACTTTTTTTTTTTTTTAACATCTTTATTGTAGTATAATTGCTTTACAGTTAACTTTCAAGAAACAACCAAACTTTTTCTAAAGAGGATATACCATTTTACATTCTCATTTGCCATCCATGCGGGTTTCAATCTTATAAAGCCAATATTTGATATGATTGACTTTTTAAATTTTAGGCTTTGTGGATTTAATTTTCATTTCCCCAATGACTAATGATGTTGATCATCTTTTCATATGCTTACATGCTATCCATATAATATTACTGGTGAAATGTCTGTTCAAAGTTTTTGGCTATTTTCTTACCTTTTTGGTTTTTTTTGGAAGGGTGTTCATATTCTTGTTATTGAAGTTACTTGTTCTAGATACAAATCTTTTGATAGACAAATGATTATTAGATATGTTCTCAAGGTTCTGGCTTGTGTTTTTCTTTTTTTTTAACATCTTTATTGGAGTATAATTACTTTACAATGGTGTATTAGTTTCTGCTTTATAACAAAGTGAATCAGTTATACATATACATATGTTCCCATATCTCTTCCCTCTTGCATCTCCCTCCCTCCTACTTTCCCTATCCCTCCCTCTAGGTGGTCACAAACCACCGAGCTGATCTCCCTGTGCTATGCAGCTGCCCCCCACTAGCTATCTATTTTACGTTTGGTAGTGTATATATGTCCATGCCACTCTCTCACCTTGTCACAGCTTACCCTTCCCCCTCCACATGTCCTCAAGTCCATTTTCTAGCAGGTCTGTGTCTTTATTCCCATCTTATCCCTAGGTTCTTCATGACTTTTTTTTTTTCCTTAGATTTTATTGAGGAATAATTGCCACACAGTAAACTATACATATTTAAAGTGTCAAATTTGGAAAGATTTGAAGCTTGTCTTTTCATTCTTTTAACAATGTCTTTCAAAGAGCTTAATGCTTAACTTTGAAAAAGTCAAATTTATCAACTTTTTTAAATGAATGCGCTTTTTATATTGCAGCTAAGAAATTTTGGCAAATCAAGGGATCCTGAGCATTTCCCCTTTGTTTCCTTTAAGAAGTCATAATTCTGTGTTTTACATTTAAAACTGGATATATTTTGACTTAATTTTTTAAATGTGGTATAAAGTCATGGTCAAGCTTTATATTTTCTTTTTCATATAGCTATCCAATTTTTCTAGCACCATTTTAAATCAGTTGTCCATATATGTGTGGGTTTAATAAGATAAAAATATCTTTTTTTGTATATTTACAGAATATACCACTGTCTTAATTATTGGTTTATAGTAATCCTTGAAATGAGGTAGTTTCAGTCTTCCAACTTTGTTATTCTTTTAAAGAGCTGTTTTGGCTATTCTAGGTTCTTTGTATTTCCATACAATTTTAGAAAGAGATTGTCAATTGCTACTGAAAGTCTACTGAGATTTTCACAGGATTGTGTTGAGTTTATTGATCAGCCTGGGAAGAGTTGACCCCATGACCACAGTATATCTATACATTTAGTTAATTTTTAAATTTATCTCAGCAATTGTTTTTAGTTTTCAGTTTACAAAACTTGCATATACTTTTGTAGAATGTATAACTTTGTAAAATGTACAACTGCACATTTTATATACTTAAATCCTCTTATTAATATCATTGTTTTTAAATTTCAATCTCCATTTTTCACAATTAATACATGGAAATATAATTAAATTTTGATATTAAGTTTGTCTATTACAAATTTGCTAAACTCATTTATGAATTCTAGGACCATTTTTGCAGATTCCATAGTGTTTTTTTTTTTAATTGATGATCATGAATCTTTGAACAAAGGCAATTTTGTTTTCTTTCTGATCTGGGTTCATTTTATTATTTTCTATTGTTTTTTCCCCTTTTTCCATGGCTAGAACTTCCAGTATAATGTTAACTAATAGTGCTGAGAGCAGGCATCTTAAACTTGATCCTGATCCTGATGTCAGAGTATTCAGTCTTTCATTATTAATATGATTTTAAATGTAAGTTGCCTTTCAAGATGCCTTTTATAAAGCTGAGAATATTCAGTTCTACTTCTCATTTGCTAAGTGTGTTTATCAGGAATGGATGTTGAATTTTGTGAAATGCTTTTTCTGGCTATTGAGATGATGATTTGTTGTTGTTGTTCTTGAATCTGTTAAATGGTGCTACATTGTTTTTCAAATGTTAAATCAATGTTGATAATCCCCCTCTTGGTCATGATGTATTGCCCTTTGAATTGGTTTGCTAAAAATTTGTTAAATATGTTTATAAGGAATATTGGTCTATAGTTTTCTTTTTTTGTAATGTCTGTATGGTTTTGCTATTAGTTTAATAATAGCCTCATAAAATCATCTGAGGAATGTCTTCTTCAATTTTTCTGTAAGAGTTTATGAAAATTTGGTATTATTTCTTCCATAAATATTGGATAAATTTTGCCATCAAAGCTATCCATGCCAGAAGTTTTTATTTATTTATTTTTTGGTAAACTTCAAATTTACTTCCTTTAATAGAATAGAATTATTTAGATTATCTATTTTAGGAGGTTTTTTAATAGTTTACTCTTTCAAAAAGATTATCTATATAATATAAGTTGAGTATATTATCATAAAGTTATTAATATTCCTTTATTATTCTTTTAATATTTGTAGAATCTGTAGTAATGTTACTGCTCTCATTTCTAATATTGGTAATTTGTTTCTTCTCTTATTCTTGAGCAGTTTGTCTAGAGCTTGTGATTTTTAAACATTTCTTGGAAATATGGTTTTTTATTTCATTGCTTTACATATTATTTTTGACTTTCTATTTCATTAATAACTGCCTTCATAATTATTATTTCCCATCTTCTGCTAACTATGGGTTTTGCTTGCTCCTTATTTTCTAGTTTTCTGTGTTGGAAGCTGAGCTTTTTAAATTGAGACATTTTCTCTTCTAAAATCAGCTTGTAATACTAAGACTTTCCCTTTAAATACTGCTTTGGCTTCATCTCACCAAATTTGCTAGTGTGTGTTTAATTTTGTTCAATGCAGTTTCTAATTTCTCTTTTGTTTGTTCTTCGAAACATAAGCTACTTAATTTCCAAATATTTAGGATTTTCCAGATATAGTTCTCTTATTGACTTTTTTTTCTAATTTAATTCCACTGTCATGAGAAAAATTTATTAATTTAATCCTGGTAAATATATTAAGGTATGTTTTATAGCCCAGAATATGGTTGATCTTGGTAAATGTTCTATGTGCATTTGAAAACAATATGTATTCTGCCATGGTGTGAAATGTTTTATAAATGTTAATTGTCATTTGGGTTATAGCATTTTTCAAGTTTTCTATATTCTTATGGATATGTTCTCTACCTGTCCTATCAATTATTGAGAGAGAGGTGTTGAAATTTCCAGCTAAAGTTTTTGGATTTGTCTGTTTCTTCTTGCTGTTCTATAAATTTTCCCTTCTCATATTTTGAAGCTCTGTAATCAGAGGTAGAACTTAAGATTGTGATGTCTTCTTGATAAATCAGCACTTTATCATCAATATAGTGATTCTGTTTAGATCTGATAATATTTGTTGCTCTGAAATCTACTTTTTCTGGTCATACATACCTCCTTTTTTTTTTTTTTTTTTTTTTTTTATACGGATGCGCAGGCTCAGCGGCCATGGCTCACGGGCCTAGCTGCCCCATGGCACGTGGGATCTTCCCGGACTGGGGCACGAACCTGTGTCCCCTGCATTGGCAGGTGGACTCAACCACTGCGCCACCAGGGAAGCCCATTTTTTCTTTTTTTTTAAATTTAGTTTGGCTGCGTTGGGTCTTTGTTGCTGTGTGCAGGCTTTCTCTAGCTGCAGCGAGTGGGGGCTACTCTTCATTGCAGTGCACAAGCTTCTCATTGTGGTGGCTTCTCTTATTGCAGAGCACGGGCTCTAGGTGCACAGGCTTCAGTAGTTGTGGCTCATGAATTCTAGAGTGCAGGCTCAGTAGTTGTGGTGCACAGGCTTAGTTGCTCCTCGGCATGTAGGATCTTCCCGGAACAGGGCTCGAACCCGCGTCCCCTGCACTAGCAGGTGGATTTTTTTTTTTTTTTTTTTTTGCGGTATGTGGGCCTCTCACCATTGTGGCCTCTCCCATTGCAGAGCACAGGCTCCGGACACGCAGGCTCAATGGCCATGGCTCACGAGCCCAGCCGCTCTGCAGCATGTGGGATCTTCCCAGACCGGGGCATGAACCCGTGTCCCCTGCATTGGCAGGCAGACTCTCAACCACTGTGCCACCAGGGAAGCCCTGGCAGGTGGATTCTTAACCACTGCACCACCAGGGAAGTCCCTTCCTGCTCTTTTCTGAGTTTAGATCCGCTTCCAACATTTTACCCTTTGGGTGTCCAAAGTTGTGAAATATCTCCAAGAGTTTCTTCAACGTAAAACTTTTTGTGGATGTCACTTCCTCAAGGAAGACTTTGTCCCTCCTTTCACACCACTCTCCTTGTCTATGCTGTAACTTAGCCTTCACTGAGGTCCTCTGGCTTCACCTCTAGAGTCTGTGCAACAGCAGCAGAGACCATGTTCCCACTGTCAGCTATTTCTTTTAAAATTCTTTTATATTTAACTTGCATTTCACTTGCAGCATTATCACTTTTCCTTTCTTTGCTTCCCTTTAGCTTTGTTGGCCAATTTCCTTTTTTGATAACCCATTTTTATAATACCACGTGGGTATATCACTGAGAGACGCATTTGCTCTGTGTGAGAACTGAATAATGGACATGCCGTGACCAATCTCAGACCTGCTTTAGAAAAAGTGGGGTCACCAATCCTAATGCACATTTGTTGTTCACACAGGGATTTGTGGGCTGAAGAAGCAGCAGTGAAATTTGCCTCTTATGCGGTTACTGGCAGCTAATGCGCCATTGCAACCGAAATTTCAGCCATGTCGTTGGGCACTGGTATTATTTGACTAAACTGTTTAACTGAAATCTGCATACAAAGCAAAGACTGCCTGGTCCCTGCTTCAGACCAACAAAATTAGAATCTCTGAGATGGGACTCAGGCCATGATATTATTTTAAAGTCTCTTCCAAGTGATATTTACATACAACCAGATTTGAAACCACTGCTCTGGAACAGTGCTTCTCAAAATTTAGTGTTTATTAAAATCATTAGGAGGTTTTGTTAAGACAGATTTTGGGGCCCAATCCCAGAAATTCTTACTCAGAGATCTGATAAATTGTAAAGTTTTCTGTTCTAATTACCTGACAAATGACCTAGAATTTAAATTTTTCACAAGTTAGTAGGTGATGCTGATGATGCTGGTCGTGGACCGCAATTGGATCCATTATCTCAAGGTAAAGACTATGTGTCATCTGAAAACAAAGCCTGTAACAGAGGCATCTATTTTGTTATGATGTAGAGAGACATAAGGGGATGTATTTGGCACGTGAAGGAAAACAGGGCTGAGAGAATTACTGTGAACTTGAGATAGAAATCTGGCAATTTAGGGACCCTCAGAATCAAACCATGCTTAAGTTCCTTCTCTAGACTTTTTAGTTATATAAACCAATAAATCCTCATGTATTTAAAGCAATTATCAGTTAGATCTTGATATTTTCAACACCAAAATTTCAATCTCATAAAAGGCTTGATTCACTGTTTTGTAAAATTTCCCCTCATTTTACTAGTTCTGTGTTATTTTTCATTACATATTTAAGAAATCTTTTAAGTATAAAAGATCTTTGGGTTTTTCAGGTGAGGTTCAAGTAAGAAGTGAGATCCATCAGTTCTTCAATATGGTAAGGACCTCTCTCAAGACAGGCTGTTATGTCTTTAAGGGTGATTTTCAAAATCAGGACTGAAAACATTGTCTATAAATTTGCTCAGTGATGTCACTTGATTGATTGATTTTTGAATGGAGGCTGTATTTTGGGTTTTTTTTTTGTCTATGAAGTTGATATCAACACTTTCATTAATGAAAAATTATAATGAATATTTTAATCTAATATATTGCAATAACCTAACAGTTGACTTAACAAAATGATGGAAAAGTCCAATTATTTGCCCTTTTCCTTTCACCTAATTATGTATCCAATACATTTAATGAAAACTATCCATTAAGTGAATCTTCTAATTAAACACATATATTAAATTGATACACAGTATTCTTTCCATCACCCACTGTTTCAGTTTGGTGGGCTGCTACAACAATGTATCTGAGACTGAGTGTGACTTAAACAACAGAAATATATTTTCTCACAGATTTGGAGGCTAGAAGTCTGAGATCAAGGTGTGGGCAAGGTTGGTTTCTCCTGAGGCCTCTCTCCTTGGCTTACATACAGCCATCTTCTCCCTGTGTCTTCACATGGTCTTCCCTCCCTGTGTGTCTGTGTCCTAACCTCCTTTTTATAAAGACATGTTATATTTGATTAGCGCCTGCCCTAATGACCTAATTTAATTTAATTACCTTTTAAAGACCCAATCTACAAAAAAAGTTACATTCTAAGGTACTAGGGGTTAGAATCTCAATATACGAATCTTGGGGGCACACACATCTCCTGATCTACCATTTTAGGTTCTATTTTTATAACTCCTTCCCTTCCTCCCTCCTTCCTTCCTTCTTTTCTTCCTTTCATTGTACTGTAAGTTGTCTTCAGTTTCTATGCTTCCTTCTTAAAATGTTGAAGCAGAGGTGGGGTGATAATCTGATGCTCACCAGTGATGGTTGTGCTATGCAAACTACAGAAACATTTACTTCTTCACAAATGACTCTGTGCTTGGTGAGGTCTCAGTAAAGATTAAAAATTTATGGTAGCAAGGAATCAACCTCCAAAAGCCATTTTCTTTTTTCTAAGAGGAATGAAAAACTACCTGCTCATAAAATAAAGGTGAATTTATAGCAAAACTTACTACAAAGTTTCCAAAGGTGATGTGGGAATGTGTGCTTTGACCTTGGCTGAATGTGAAACTTGTGAGTAATAGAGCAAGCTGTGCTTGTGGTGGACATAAAGTAACTTATTTCTGTACTTGGAAAACAAGCATTTCCTGTGCTTGGGCTTTATTCCACCTTTAAAATACAGTTCTTAAAAACATTTCTGTATTATACTGCTAACTGATAACTTGGGAAATGTTTGCAAAAAATAAACCAAGTTATAATTTATTTTGATTAACAGATATTTCCCTTAAAACATTACTGACTTTAAGTTTACCAGATAGTACAGCAGCCATATCTTTTGTTAAAATCTCCCCCATTTCAGTGTTTTGAGCTATATTCAACTAAGTAATGCAACAGAATCTTTTAAGAAATGATAGGCAGCCCCCTACTCTGATGAACATAGAGGATATCTTACTCTTCCATAAATTAATTCTCATATTAAGTGATTTTTCCATATAGTTTAGGCTGTAAGTGTTTGGTCAGTTCCCAGCTGAGTTGATATAAGAGATTATGCTATTCAGATGTAAAAATCTATACAGAGCTGGTAGCTAGGAATAGAACTAATCTTATAGAGCATTTATTTACAAATACACTGAGAGCTAGTGCTTGAAAATCTTTGTGTGAGGGGAATAAAAGATTGTAAAACTAAATTCTAGCAACTTAGAAGTAAATCATTAAATAGTAGTTGCATATTTGGAAAAAGAAACTATTTTATTTTATTTTTAAATCTAATATCTTGAAAGGTAATTTTATTTTTTCTCTTCTTTTTATTTAAACTGAAATATGGTTGCCAAACACTATTATATTAGTTTCAGGTATATTACATGGTGATTTGACCTTTGCATACATTATGAAACAAGTCTAGTAACCATCTGTCCCCATACAAAGTTATTAAAATATTATTGACCATATTACTTATATTGTATGTAACATCACTTGTGGCTTATTTATTTTATAACTGTAGGTTTGCCCCCCTTTACCTATTTCATCCTGACCCCAGCCCCCTTTCCTCTGACAACCACCATTTTGTTCTCTGTATCTATGAATCTGTTTTCTTTTTGTTTGGTCTGTTTGTTCTGCTTTCAGATTCCACATATGAGTGAGATCATAGGGTATTTATGTTTCTCTGTCTGACTTATTTCACTTAACAAAACACCCTCTAGGTCCATCTATGTTGTTGTAAATGGCAAGATTTCTTTTTATATGGTTGAATAATATTCTATCATATATAAACCACATCTTTATCCATTCATCTGTTGATGGACATTTAGGTTGCTTCCAAACATTGGCTATTGTAATAATTCTGCAGTGAACACAGGGTACATATATCTTTTCAAATTCATATTTTTATTTTCTTCATATAAATACCTTGAAGTGAAATTTCCAGATCACATGGTAATTCTATTTTTAAGGTTTTGAAGAACCTCCATACTGTTCTCCATAGTGGTTGTACCAATTTACTTTCCCACCAACAGTGCAGGAGGGTTCCCTTTTCTCCACACCCTCTCCAACATTTGTTATTTGTTGTCTTTTGATTATAGCCAGTCTGACACATGTGAGGCAGTATCTCATTGTGGTGTTGATTTGCCATTTCATTTTAACAATGAGACCCAGAGAGAAGAAGTGACCTATTTAAGGTTAAATGGCCAGTTCACGGCAAAACCAGGATGGAAGTTTTGTCTTTATGTACTACAGCAGTGCTCTTTGCACACATAAATAATCAAATATCTAATTAACATAAAATACTCACAAGTGGTAAATATGACAGATCACATATGTATTAGGTGTTTGGCCTACCTACAGAGTTGTCATTGAATCTGTGTCAATGTCAAGGAATCTGGCCTTGGTGACATTTAGGTTGTTCCAGGTCGCCAAGTGGAAAGGGACTTTGCAGGGTTTTGGACACTGTCTCTGTGCTCTTTACAATGCAGTATTGTTTTTGTTTTTGTGGGGGTTTTTGCATTTGTTGTTGTTGTTTTTAACCCTGTTGTTTATTTATTATATATATAGTAGTTTGTATCTGCTAATCCCAAACCCCTAATTTATCCCTCCCTCACCCCCTTTCCCATTTGGTAACCATAAATTTGTTTTCTATGTCTACAATGCAGTATTGTTTTTAATCTCTGAGATAAAAGAAATACTGACCACCGAGTTTACATTCTAAACAGACTAATGGACAATCAGGATAAGCTGGATTTATTCAAGGTCTACAACCACAACTTGTTCAGGTAAATCGATCCTTAGCTGTGGACCACCGTGCAAGCTCTGTGACCAGGATCCTAGGGACGTCAGCCACTGGACTACTTGCTCAATTGCTTTAGATGAACTTTTGTTCTGTGTTTCCCTACCAATAAAATATTGGATTAGGGGAAAAATAGAGTTCAAATTCAGTAGCTATTTCTAAAATGTGGTCCCTCATAAAAGTTGCAAACAATTCAGATTAGCTACACTTCTTGGGTCAAATATCTGATTGCCCCTCACTATAGTCCAACTATGTCTACAGTGTTGTATTTACTTCATATCTTTATATGTTTACTAAAGTTACAACTAGGAGTTAAACAGATTGGACTGTACTGTTCCCAGTTATCACCTAGAGGTGGTACAGTGGTACCAAGCAGAGGCTGGTACAAGGCAGAGACCAGTGAATCTGAGTGAGAAGGCCTGGGTTTTCTTAGGTTCTGGGTCTACCACTCAGTAGCCATATGATCTTGTGTTAATCCATTTTTAACCTTTTAAATTTTGTTTGTATGTAAAACAGGGACAATAATTTTGTCTGCCTCTCAACTCTGCAAAAATAAATGGAATGAGGTACTTTATAAAATGCTTTTAAATGCAAGGTGTTATTATTAAACAGTATATTTTACTAATGGGCCTATAGTCCATTATGACTGAATTTAGACATTTGAAGCAGGAATTTACCAAATAGTATGTCATTTAGTAAGCACAATTTTTTTTTGTTTTTTGTTTTTTTTTTTTGTTTTTTTTAACATCCTTATTGGAGTATAGTTGCTTTACAATGGTGTGTTAGTTTCTGCTTTATAACAAAGTGAATCCCTCCTTCTCACCCTCCCTATCCCACCCCTCTAGGGTAAATCTAGCTGATCTCCCTGTGCTATGCGGCTACTTCCCACTAGCTATCTATTTTACATTTGGTACTGTATATATGTATATATGTCCATATATGTCCATGCTATTCTCTCACTTTGTCACAGCTTACCCTTCTCCCTCCCCATAACCTCAAGTCCATGCTCTAGTAGGTCTGTGTCTTTATTCCTGTCTTACCCCTAGGTTCTTCATGACTTTTTTTTTCTTAGATTCCATATATATGTATTAGCATATGGTATTTGATTTTCTCTTTCTGACTTACTTCACTCTGTATGACAGACTCTAGGTCCATCTACCTCACTACAAATAACTCAATTTTATTTCTTTTTATGGCTGAGTAATATTCCATTGTATATATGTGCCACATCTTCTTTATTCATGCATCTGTTGATGGACACTTAGATTGCTTCCATGTCCTGGCTATTATAAATAGAGTTGCAATGAACATTTTGGTAAATGACTCTTTTTGAATTATGGTTTTCTCAGGGTATATGCCCAGTAGTGGGATAGTAAGCACAGTTTTCAAAGAACCAAATAATAGTTTGCTATTAGGAAAATATGACACTTGACAGTGGCCTAGAGGAATAAAGGGAATGATCATCAATTTTTTGGATGATTTGAGAAAACTAACTCAGTGCTGAACTGCTGTGATTCAATTTGATCTTGATAAATATTATAATGAAACATTAAATAATTAATTTGGAAGAGAAAGTAGGGAAACCAGTTATCAAACTTGAGGGAAGGAAAATACAATATAATGGGATTAAGAAAAATAAATTGAGTATTTTCATATATGCATTCTGTCCACATTTTAAAAAATCTAAAAATATGCCTGTTAACTTCCCTGAAGACAACTTTTCTCCGTTTGTGTCCCAGAGGATTTAAAATATAACTGATTTGCTAAACCTGAGATTGGTCTCACTTAGAATCATTTATGGAAAGCTTTGAATCTTTTTGGAGAGACAATACAATTTGGAAGCTTTGGATAAAGAAAATCAAGATTCTCTTTTCCTGCACCTCTGCGGTCTGGTGCATTTGTAAGGTGGACACTTGAGGATGAAGGGCACTGAAGAACATGGTTGGAAACTGAGTCAGTTTGATAGCAGGAATCTCTGCGGTCTGTTGCATTTGTAAGGTGGACACTTGAGGATGAAGGGCACTGAAGAACATGGTTGGAAACTGAGTCAGTTTGATAGCAGGAATCTTAGGCTGTTAAGATGATGAAAAAGAAACTGACCGCTCACAGCACACAATGCAGTTATTGCATTGCTTAAGCTACACAGAAACCATGAAGCCTCTCTATTTAATATGCACTTTCAAGAATGTATTTTAGCCCCTTCCTTAAATTCTAAAGTCAGCCAGGTCCCACGTTTCACCTCCTTATCAGTCAGCATGCCCTATTTTTCCACCCAGTGTTATTTTCTACAATCAATCTTCACGTCCATTTTTAAAACTTTTTAAAAAATTTATTTTTCATGATTTTCTTCTATATAGAATTAAAGTGGACAATTTCAGTAGTCAACTGTTATGGAAAGTGTGGTTTAATTGCTCTCAAACATCAGATGCATCAATAGCACGTAGGAGCTTGTAAAAACATAGATTTCTGTCTCTTAGTCCTGAAGATACATCCAGAATTGGAACTCATGAATTCTTTTTCTTTTTACTAGCACAGTCATTCTGAAGCAGGTGATCTCTGGATACACTGAGAAATTCTGAACTGGATATGTGTGAACACAGGTGAGAGGAATTTGGGATCTGCTGTTTCTGAGAAACTTAAAAATTTGTCTCAAGGGAAAGAGGAAAGAATGAGTATTAATTGAGCAAGGGCTAACTCAATGTGCTAGGAGGTTTACCCGTGATGTCTCAATATTCCCAATGCCTTCCAAGGGCTGGACACTATTATTACAATTTTAGAATCATAATTCATTAGGTAGCAAAGCTGGAAATTAAATGTAGTTTTTTAGCATTGATAAAAGAAATGTACACATATTGAGATATAGGGAAGTCATTCTGGATTACACAAGAGTTAACTTGAATTTTTTGCTAACTAAAATAGCCTGTCTGTGGCCTATCATACATACATTGTACATCTGCTTTAATTATTTAAGAAAAGGGTGCACTGACCAGAAATAAAGAATGTCTATGTCAAAAAGAAAGATTAAATGTCTCTCTTCCCGGTCCTCCTTTGATTATAACTCCCTTCCCAGGTGCCAAGGCCATGCTGACTTGCTGTGTACGTGCTTGTCCATTCTTTTTTTAAAACGTTGAAGAAATGTAGACCTGACTTGTTTAATGTTCTTTGTTCTGACAAGATATGAAACTGTGATGAAAACCTTGCTTCTCTGGAGCAGCTTCGTAGAGTTATCCAAGAGGCTGTATTCTGGGTAGTCCTCAGTTTGGCTTTTTTCTATTCTTATTATAGATTGTTTATTTTCATTGACAGCATCAAAGTCTAATGAGATTCTGCTTTTCACTATAATCCATTAAACATATTATACCTTATAAAAACGTCACAAGTGGGACTTCCCTGGTGGTCCAGTGGTTAAGACTCCGAGCTTCCAGTGCAGGGGGCATGGGTTCCAACTAAGATCCTGCATGACATGTGGTGTGGCCGAAAAAAAAAAAAAAAAAAAAACCTGACAAATACTACTAAATAAATCTGTGAATGTTCAATGTGATGAGGGCAAGGAAAAAAAGACTTTTACAGGAAATACTTTTTAATGGTATCATGAACTAAATCCAACGCACCTAAAGCAAAGATAAAGAATTAGTGAAGGGAAAATTGTTTTAGTTATTATGCAGGGGATAGAGACAAATAAAGGACTGTAGTTTCTTTCAATAATTTCCTAATTTTGCAGAAGTGTGTCCCATCCTCCAAAAGTAAGGTGGCTAAGACATGTACAAAAAAGATGAAGTTAATTAGGATTATGGAAAGGAAACAGTTAAAGCATTATTAAAATTCAGACTGGGTCCTGAAAGATGAACCTGTACATTTATTTGACATTGTTATCAATTAACATTATATTTGACATTACACTATCTCACACAATGGCATGTTCTTATTGTATGGTGTGTGTGTGTGTGTGTGTGTGTGTGTGTGTGTATTTATGTAGTGGGAAAATTTTGATGTTTATTCCCAGCCTCAAGCTGCAACTTTACTTCTCTCACTGATCTTTACTTTGCCCAGTGTTTTCTTTTTCACCTTTTACTTTGATCTTTACATCTTGTAAGAAAAATCTTCAACAATTTCTCAATGCTCCATGAGTTCCATCCTGACTTTGCACCCCCCTTGCCTACCTGAGTTTTTGGACCGTTCCTCTTGCTTGTCCATATTTTCCAGCTCAATGTCCTTGTGAGTCTGAGGTCCAACAACTGCATGTTACTTACTCCCCCAGCTCAGGCCTTCCGGTCTTCTCGGATTTCTGGTCTCTGATTGACAAGTTTTCCCTTAAGTGTGGGAATAATTCTGAGTTCAACAGCTACAAGTAACCTTTCAAAATGAGCCCAAACAGTGGCTTCCTCCCATTGATTGCACGTTTGGACAGGCTGTTCCCATATCTCAGTTATATACTTGGCTTTACCCTTCTTCCTATATTCAGACTGAAAGCAAAACTCACAAATGAAATAAAACTTCAAATGGAAAACAGTACTTTGAATATAATCTGACAGGTTTAATTTTTCAGACGTTAAAAATGGGAGTAGAAAACTAGTGACAGATGATTTTACTCATGTTCCAGTTTTATTAATGGAAGAGTTCAAAAGTAGCCAGTGTTTCATTTTTTAAGAGTAATCAGCAAATATAAATAAAATTTGCTTCTCGAACCAGTGTATCAAGTGCATGAGTTTTAAAAGGATAACATTTTTTGGAAACAGTATATAACATCATATTTGTCCTTGAGTCAAATAAATAAATATATGAAAGAGAAACTAACTTCTTATTCCACCAATTATTTTATTTACAGTTACATATGTATCTCACAGTGTGCTTTGTGGAACTCAGGTGATGTAGCGTCCATTCAATCGTGGATTAGGGGGGAAATGCAGGCCATTCTAGGAATTCTGAGTAAGAAGAGGCTTAGTCCAGGGAATACGACTGGAAAGCATCTTTTGCGCAGAGTGAGGATTCTCCAGAGGACACTTAGATCATCCGATAACAGCAGGAAGGGGCTACCAGTGATCTCAGCCACCTGCAGTGAGAGCACAGGAAAAACTCCACGTCGTTAGAGACTAACCCATCCTCCCCTCTCTCTTTCCAAATGCAACATGAATAACTCAGTGCCACCATCTAACCAGAAACTGGACAGAGAGGAGATCTTGGAAGGATGGGGATTACATTGAATGTAAATAAAATACATCTGAAACAATGAAACGATGATGGGTCCTCCTTCACAATTTTGTGAAAATGTCCAGTAATCACCAATTCACAAACTGTCAAAGGCAGCTTTTGCTTTTTTTTCTTTTCTGATAGCTAAAGTTGCTAAGAACATTTACCTTAGTTTGAACAAAACTGTACTTTCCTTAACTTGCATCCTCTGTCCTGAGGCTACATAGCTCTGTTCCTTTGTAATTTTTTCTCATACAGTGGATTTAAACTGCAGTGTATTTCAGTATTGTGAGGGCACTTTGCAGATTGTACTTTAGTTTTCTGATGTTGATATGAATGTGCTGAAGTGGCCTGACCCATGTAGTTTGCAGAGAAAATCATAACTCTTTCTCAATTTAGCCTAATATTGTGATGCTTATGCTTCTGATACCCACATTAATCTTGCATATATAAAAAATGTAGAGTTTCTTATAAACAATTGTACCTTACTCATAATTTTAAATGGTATTTTGAATCTAAGTGTAGAATGTTTTATGAATCTCTATTAAATTTTATCTTGGTCATTGTTCTAATCTATCAAGATTTTCTTAAATACAACTTTTATTAAAGACTGAATTAACTCTGAATGAGTGAATTAGATGAATAAAAATAAGTACATTTTGTAAGATTCGGGATATATTTTAACTCTATGTACACATATTTTGTGTATTTTGTTCTTCTTTTTTGCTGTGGTCAGAATGTGTCCCCCTAAATTCATATGTTGGACTTAACTCCCAAGGTGATTGTATTAGGAGGTGGGGCCTTTGGGAGGTGGTTAGGTCATGAGGGTGATGCCCTCATGAATGGGATTAATACCCTTATTAGTGAGGCTCCAGAGAGATGCTTAGCCCCTTCAGCCAGGTGAAGACACTGAGAAGTGGGCAGTCTGCAACCTGGAAGAGGGGCTTTGCCAGAACCAGACCATGCTGGCACCTGATCTAAGACTCCCCAGCCTCCAGAACTATGAGCAATAAATTCCAGCTGTTTGTAAACATTTTCTTATAGTAGACTCAACTAGGACATTCCTAGAAACCTGTCCTCTTGGGAAAATTCTTCCATCTTGTGCCTTTCCTTGTACTTCTTTTCCTTTTCCTTCCTTCTATCTGTTCCTCTCACTGCCTCCACCCACTTTTGAATCTTGGTCTTTCAAACACTTGAGCTCCAAACCCTTCACTGACATGATAAAAGATAGATTCTGAGGGATATCTCTTACTTATAAGGAAGGAGTTGAAGGTTAAAATTCTGTGAAAATATGTTCCTTCTTTTTAAATGATAAAGCATGAAAAGAGAAAAAATAAAGGACAAATATACATAACTTGTTTTCTTCACTATCTAATAAAAAGTATGTGTCCTTTGTCCTTAGGAACTGACACTCCTTAGATTTGATTGATATGAACCTAGGGAGAAAAACACAGTTTTCTGAAAGGTGGCAATTTACTACGTAATGACATCATTTTATTATCTTCCTTAATTGCAGGGAAAATATCCCTTTTTCTTATCTAAGTATTAAAATAGTTTTGAAATCACTGAGACCAACAAACTATTCATTTCTCTTTATGGGACATTCTATTATTGCAATAATGATTGAAAGGTCACATTTGTACATTGTATATTGTTGATGTGGAGAACATGCAGAGAAGTCAATTGAAAAAAATTTTCCTGTTTCTTGCCCTATTGCATTTCTAAGTACAAGTGATATTTGCAACAAAAGCATAACTAGAACAAACATCTTATATACTATGCAGCTTACATGATTAAAATTTGTTTCAGTTATTGGAGCTGGGAGATAAAATCTTAAGGTTGAGTTTTGAAAACTAGCAAACAACAAACTAATGTTGTTGTTTCTCTGATCCTTGTGGATCTATTGATTAGAACTTGTTTTCCTGTGGCTTCAGTAATAAATTTATGGGTAGATTTATGTTTTCAGGCATGGCAGATTGGGAAATTTTGGCCAACTTGCCTGTTGAGAAAAATGAGAGAAGTTGAGGAATACTTACTTGAAGGCATGAAAAACCAATAAGGCAGTGAAGAATAAGAAGGATTACCCAGTCATTTAGGGCTGTTTCAGCCCCACGGGTTTCTGTAGATTTCAGGTGAGGTGGATGAGTGGCTGAGAAACTGAAAGGGGCCTTTGAAAATGTTAGGACTTCAGAGAAAGGAAAATCCAGGTCTAGGCTCTCCAAAAGAGGGTACTTTATATCTCCCATATTTCGTGCGGATCTTGAAGTCTTGCACTCTAGGAGTAAGGATGCAGTCAAAACAGGTCAGCCTTGTACAGGTTGAAGCTCAACTTTGAACCATTTTCAGCCCTAACTTTGGAGGAACGTTCTCCCAAAATGCTCCCAGTCTATCACAGGTAAATCCTCTCTTGGGGATTATATCATCTTCAACTAAAGCCTGTTATTATTTCTACAATTTTAGACTTGCAGTGTTTGACAGTCCTTTGAAAATAATAGGCACACAAATAAAGAAAATAAGGAAAAAAATAAAGGAAAAACAATAGACGATAGAAACATACCCACAGTGCTCCTGATAGAAGATTAATTAGATGTAGACTTTACAACAACCATGGTTAATATGTTGAAGAGGATAACAGATGAGACTGGGGATTTTAGCAGAACATTGGAAGGTATAAAAATCAAATGACCGTTCTAGAACTGAAAAAATACAATATTTAAGGTTGAGCAATCAGTGGTTGGGTTTAACAGCAGATTGGACATAACTGAAAATGAGCTAGTAATGCAACTGATAATCAGTTAAATGGACATTTGGGGAGAGTTAATAGATGCTAAAGCAAAGAAGAGAATACATTAAATGAAAATGAAATAATTTCAGTTAAAAAGATTTTTTTTAATTTTTAATCTTTTCTAGATTAACCAATGCTTTGAAGATATTTCAAGCCAGAAACTCATTCATTTATTTAAGCATTTGGTTAGCACCTATATGTTGCAGGGATTACATTAGACCCTTACACTATAAATCAGACAGAATGGACACAAATCTGTCAGAAATGATGACTTCCCTTCTTGAATCCACATGTAAAGTATACTAGATATTTAAAACAATTGCTTATAGTTTTTCATATTAGGAACATATCATATATTGCTGACATTTAATTAAAATTCCAATGTTAAGTACACATTAACATTGGAAGTGATGTGTTGATAGGTGCCCATGAATCTATCAGAAAATATTACTGTATTCAGTGGTATATTGACTGACTCATTTCTTTTATGATAAATGTTACAAAGAAGTATTTCTTTAATAATAATGGTACCCTCAAAGGGAAGAACATAAAGATTTTCTCTACATTTTATTGATTTTTAATCAACTTCAAAATCAACATGGAATATTTTATTAATATTAAAATCACTATAAGTAATGCACATTTGAGAGTATATTAAAATAGAAACACTGAGATAGGTTCAATGAACCCTTGCAGGATTTTAGGTAGCAAATAATTATTTCTGAAATTACAATCATTCGAACACTTTGGTGCAAATTACTAAGAGTTTCATGATTATAACACACATAAGTAATAAGATTGACCTGACTTACTGAAAAATTCAGGGGTGACATCATTTTCTTAATGCCACATTACCTCCAAATGAAATAAAGACTAACGTGCTTTTATATTCTTATGCATTATTGCTTCAGGTCACGAGAAACACCTAGTGGAGAAAGGATGTTCTCCTTAAAGCGTATATAGAATAGGAGGTTTTTCCTCCAGAAAAATTTCACAGCATGTAAAATTCTTCATATGCTGAATTTTATCCTTATATTTATAATACACTGAAATTTATCCTTATATTTTTCATGGAATCATATATGAAAAAGTATAGAAACTCTTAGTCCATGATTCCAAAAACAGACTAATTTTATGTATTGACAGTATATGAGTCCATGTCTCAGAATCCTTTGAGATGGCTTAAATGGAGAGCCTTTAGTTAAAGTATATGTACAGATAGGAGGACAGGGCCAGATAAGGGAAGTTGTAGCATCCAGAGACTTGCAATAGTAGGGAAGCAACACCACCCAGGAGAGAGGTGGGCATTTTACCAGAGTCAGTAAAAGAGCTGGAAAGAGAGAGGTGCAGTTGCTACCACAGGAGGAGTTATGATGAAGGAAGGAAAGCAGACAGAAATATTCCAACCGAGAGAGATCTCTCCACCCTTCAATCTCCCACTGTTGCCTCTTGTTGGCCAAAATCACTCAAAGTCAGAGGACAAAGGTGTTCAGGTAATACCTCCTGTGATTTAGGAACGATTGATGTGGGAGCAAATGGAGAATAACCAGCAGAATAACTAAAGAGTTTCATCTTCATCACATCCATATCTATGAAAGTACTAATTAAATTTACAGGGATTTTTTTCCTGTTTTGGTTGAAAATTCAAAATGTTATTTTCTTTGTTGTTTTTCTTATAGTTTTGCCACATGTAGGTGGTAAGGAAAACCATATCTGGAAATATGCAAAATGCACCTATCCATTTCTTTGGTATACAATTCTAATTTCAAAAATAAATCTCAGAGGGTTTCCCTGGTGGCGCAGTGGTTGAGAGTCCGCCTGCCGATGTAGGGGACACGGGTTCGTGCCCCGGTCTGGGAAGATCCCACATGCCGCAGAGCGGCTGGGCCCGGAAGCCATGGCCGCTGAGCCTGCGCGTCCGGAGCCTGTGCTCTGCAACGGAGAGGCCACAACAGTGGGAGACCCGCGTGCCGCAAAAACAAAAAAACCTCAGAGTACTTCACTGGTATAAAGGCAAGAAAAGTTTATTAATGACTTCAGTTTCAAGGTACTGTTGATTAACTAGCATTAAGTACATTGACAGGCAAACTACGTTTCATTAATGATTCTTTTTATTGTTTCTATTACAAAATGTCTCTAATTGACAGTACATATTTTCCAAACAGTCTGTGTTATTAGATTAGAAGCCTGATGCTATTCACATCTGGGTACAGGAGCAAAAAGTAATTAAATTTAATAATAATGAAAAGAACCCACAGTAATAAACCATGCCACTACTGTAAGTGTAAGTAGTGAAGTGGAATGGGGTCCAAATTAGAAAATGAATCCATAAAAATATGCCAATTACTGTAACCATAACAACATTTCTGTCCCAATTCAGGTGAATGTGAACCATGAGCATCACCTCAGATTAAAACCCTTAGGATGCAATTGATTCTAAGTGTTAGATGGTTTCCAAATACACATTTGATATAAAACTTTCAAGAAAGCTTAACGAGAAGATCCATTTTTAAAGCAACGATAACCCCATTAGGTTATATAACTCAGGTATTGAAACTTATTCCTATATCTGAATATTCATGACTAACACATCTGTGACTTTGTATGTGACTTGGTGTGATCTCCTCTGAGCGGTACTTGGACAAATAGGGCAGTATCGCCACAGAAAGTTGAGAGGATCAAACCTAAGTCACTATATTTTTCACCACACTATCTTCTTATCCATATATAAGGTTATTACCATTTAATTAAGTAAAGGTTGAAAATAATCTTTAAGTTAAAAACTATTCTCATCATCTAGCTTATATTTTAGGTAAAGAAAGCTTCTCTTCCCTCCAATCCCTGAATTTCATGGATTTGTTGTTATCCAAAATTGAGAACTTCATTTAACTATATTTTCCTGTATCTTTGTAGTCTTGGCATGAAAATGAACTTGTCAACTTCTTTTTATGGGCAGGACAGTGGAGCTTGGGAGAGAGAAGAGGTTCCAGTTGTGTACTGATGTCTAGAGGCCCCGATATCTGTAGCACATGTTTCTGGCTCTGTAAGCTGTAAGTTCTTTTTACTTGCTCGGAATTTCCCTCAGAGCAAAGTACTAAATTAATCTTGTAGAATTCTGTTTAATGTTTAGTAAAATATATTGGTGAGGGACTAAATTAAGACTCTTAAATATTTAATTTGTGGAGGGAGAAAAATCTATCAGAGAATTTCTCACTGGAAAAATTGCTGGTCTGAAATTGGAAATCCTCTGTGTTCCTTAGAAAAGAGACACAGAGGTGGACCCTGATTGGAGGCTTGAGACTCCAGAAACATTTGCTCACCTCCAAATATAACTTGCTTGCTTACTGAGTTGTTTTCTAAGTGTGCTGTAAATGTGTTACGTCCTTTCCAGGGTAGGTTTCAGGAGGAAAGAATGGAAGAGAACATGAAGAAACCAGGCATATCACTCTTAAAAGTAGTGGAATGTCACAGGTTTCTTAAAAAAACCTACATATTTTGCAGTTTTTACCAGATCCAGCCTAGAGAGGTCCCAAATCTTCGGTAGCAATTGAATTATCAGTTAAGATCATTCAGAAACAAGGCAGACTCAGTGAATCATGTTTTTTCAAAAGGTAAGTTCGTGCATCTTTTTTCTTGCTAAATATAAGAATTCTTTCATAATTTAATACTATATCTTGTAAATTTGAAAAATAATAGCTCGATTACTTATTCTCATGTTCTTTGACACAGAGGTGTTTTTCTCTTACACTTATACTTGGACTGGTGGGGTAATAGTTTAAGATATTACCTTTTATTTTCTTACTTGCACTCATCATATTTCTTTTTCTGCTCAAGACAGCATATTTTATGCCTCTGTTTCCTTCTGTTTCCAAAACGTGTAGCCCAGAGTGGGGGGAGGATGGAACGGGAACAGCAGAGTGAACTGTGTTAAATCACCAAGCCTGGCACAGGTTCCAAATCTGGGGAGAAAGATGACTCAGATTTATCAGTCTGCTTTCAGTTTGATTTACTACCAAACCAGAATCTAAATTTGGTGCACAGGACAAACACAAGATTAGGAGGAGGCCTGCTTCCACACAAAGGTGCTTCTGAGTCCACAGGTCTTAGGAGGCTGCGTGAAACGAAGAATTTACCAGATATGAGGAACCCAGAACCTTGGGGTCCCTCCCTCAACTGTGCTCCAGGCTGTAGGATGGTGGGAGGCTGGTGACCCCACCAGGCTCCATATGACATTGTCATATAAGTGGATTTTGTCTTGGCCACAGTTATGCACTTCCAAGGTCTTTTCGTACTACAACACCAGGACTACCTGAAATTGTCATTCAGTAGCCCTTGCCACATAAGACTAAGAAGATATTTTTCTCAGGGAAGAGAAGAGATGAAAGAGGAGGAGGGGGAGAGGGGGAGAGAGAGAGGGAGAGAAATTGGTGGGTTCTAGGCTTACAGTCAGGTCAGCTCACCAGGACTGTAACATGACCCAGAGAAAATGCCTATGTGAAGATCTAAGTTGATGGAAACAAAGGACCTTGGGTCTCAAGAGCAGCAGGGATTGTCTACATCTGCAGAAACCAAGATGGCTTTGAAGTCTCGGTGCTGGGTGACATGGAGGTACCAGGAAACCCAGCCTGGGCACAGCATGGTTCAGATCCCAGGGTCATGTCACAGAAACCAATGGTGGGAGGAGGAGCTGGTCATGAACAGTAGATGTTAATTTATTTTTTACCTGCCTAACAGAATAGAGGTTTGGACTCTAAAATTAAGTTATAGAAAATATACTTCTTTAATACTTGAATTTGTGAGCTGAGCTTCATATGTCTTATGCCTATTAATTATTTTCTGTATTGTATTTGTGGAGTAAATAGTTTTGACCTTGAAAATCAGCCTGCTCTTGAAGATAATTCTCTTCCTTTTCCCCTCATTGCCTTTTCAAGGTGCTTTTCATTTGATCTCATGATCCAAAGTCCATGCTGTTACACATGGTGTGTTGTTGACAACCAGGTTATTTAAATAGCTCCTCGTCTGCATTCAGACCCAGGTTACAAACATGCAACAGTGCACTCATTTCTTACAATTAATAAAGTTTTCAGCATTGTATAATATTTATCTTTTTGTGTCTTTTTTAAAATCACATTTGATCTCCTTCTAAATTTCCTGAGATAAATACATATTTTAGTTCTATACATATTGGATTATCTTAAAAATATTTCCATTAGGATAGGATTGATTTGTTCAGACAGTGAGTAGAAAAAGTGTAGAAATTGGAACATTAGGCCTTTTCAGTCATATTGTACCACACTATAGAAAAACTCTCTTCTTTGAATTGTTACTTTTTAACAGGCAAGAGCAGTATTGTGTAAATGTCATCTTAAAAATATATGCATACATCAATATTAAGGCTGTATTATTTTTTTCCGTATTGAAGAGAATAAGTCTCCTAAGAATTACCTTCATTATAGATTCTCCAAGATGACTTGCAGCTGTCTGTGTGGACCCTTAGAAACTCTGTACAACTGAATATAAATTATTTAAAATACTTTTATTGGCAATTATACTGTAAAATCCTTGCCTTAATTGCAGCAATTACTTTTTAAGCTACTTGGAAATATTTATTCCTTAAAAGCAGTATAAAACTCAAAAATTGATCTACAACTTTAAATAGAAGTAAATAAATGTGTATATGTGTGGTATGTGTTTACAGAAAATATAATGTAAGGATGATACCAGGGATTGATTATTACTTTAATACTTAATATGTTGTGAGACTGTTATATAACTTACATGATCAAAATAATATTTCTTTCTTCTCTTATTGAACCAAATTCAATACTCTATATAGTTTGAGTGTTTGGAACTCAGGAAATAAATATGAAATCCCAATGGTTAAGGACTACAAATTTTTATTTACTATTAAATTAATAAGCTGCTATATTTAAACATAAAATTAAAATATTTGGACTCACTGGATTAATAGGAAATAATATTTAACTGCATTCTTGAGATGAATCCAAAAACCTGTGTAAATTAAACGGGTTAAAATGGAAGTTGCACACAATGTATAGATAGCTTCATAAAGAGTAAACTTGGAAAATTACTGTTGATAAGTGGTAATTTCTGATCAGCGGTAATTTCTGATTAGAAATTGATTGATCAGTGGTAATTTCTGTTGAGGGGAATGGGATGGCTATGCTTTTAACCAAGGATGTGTGTGTGTGTGTGTGTGTGTGCACGTGTGTGTTCTTGAGTTTGTTTGTGTGTCTAAACTTCCTGTTGTGGACTTTTCCAGGATGGTTCTATTTTAAAATAGTATCTCCCTCTTTGCCCCCAAGTTTATTCATACTTGTCAACCAATTTGTCTCAATTTTTGGTTTAGAAAAATGGTCACCACAGGCATCCAACCTCTAGGTAAACTTTGAGCCATCCTGTCTCCTAGTACTGGACATCTGGTTAACACCTAGCATACAAATTAGATGGCAGACACTCCCAAAGTGAGGACTGTCACAGCACAGACACAGAAGGTCAGATAAACATTTGATGGCTGGGTCAGGGACGCGTGCTGTGCACCCTAGAGCAGAGAATCAATCACGGTGTGGGGGGTGGGAGTCTGGATCTAATACAAACCAGGGTGAGCTCATAGGATGCCACAGGGAGATCTAATCATATAGCATTTAGAGTAAGCATACAATTTGTGTTTTGATTTGTAAACAGAACATTTTTAGCAACAGACTTCAAAGCATCACAATGGCAATGCAGTGCTTTTGTCACTTTGAAAAATAGTCTTATTTAACAATGAACACAAATTTCTAGGTAAACAAAGACCACTTAAAATAAAGCTAATGAGGCATTTAGTGAAGAAGAAAACATGAAAAATAGAAAGAGTCAGAAAGAAAAGGTCTCATTCTTGGTGTTTAGTATACCAGAGCAACGTGGAATGCTGTGAGGATTAGCTTTCTAAGTACCTTTCATTGTCATCCTCTCCTATTGTGTGTGTGTCCTCAGACATGTATTGTGTATCACAAAGGAAATTAGTGGTGGAAAAGTGGAGACAAAAAAATGGGATGTAATATTCTACCTTGGAAAATTATGTACAGAATCTGTACACAGCATCTCAGAAAAGAGAATTCATTCAAACATAAAATTTACTGTGTATCCTTACAAGAAATGCTCCTAGCCATTAAGAAACTTTTCAGTTTCTGTGAAGTATTATAGCACATCTACAGAAGGTAAATAATTGTCAGTGGATCTTTAAAAATTACAGTGTTTTATTTTTCAAAACATCTCCCTGAGAAGCAGAGCAATGCCATCAAGGCAACTATAAGATCTTAAAAAAAAGTTAGAATCATCTTTAAGTAAGCACGGCAGGCAAGAAAAAAGCTACTAGGGCATATGTATGAAATACTACCAAACAAAAAGCTCTTAAAAACTGGAGATGGTAAAAATAAAGCATTAAGCACATTGTGCCCTTTACTCTGCAGCCAAGCTCTAGAGCTGAGTTAGCAGCATAATTAGAAAAAACTGGCCTGAAATAATATAAAGTCACAATCTTTCTTCAGAGTCACAGTCACTGAAACTTAGCCTATTGTGCTCACTTTGGGATGGCTACATGAAAACTGACTTAAAAAATTGCCCCAGATGGAGAAATATAACACATATCTCTTTAAATATCAATAAGACTAAACTGTTTCTTTAGATTTTAAACAAATGTACTGTGTACATCTAAAGACCAGATGTGTAGGGCTTCCCTGGTGGCACAGTGGTTGAGAGTCCGCGCCTGCTGATGAAGGGGACACGAGTTCATGCCCTGGTCAGAGAAGATCCCACATGCCGCAGAGCGGCTAGGTGCGTGAGCCATGGCCGCTGAGCCTGCGCGTCCGGAGCCTGTGCTCTGCAACAGGAGAGGCCACAACAGTGAGAGGCCCACACACCACACACAAAAAAAAGATACATGCATCCTTATGTTCATAGCAGCACTGTTCACAATAGCCAAGACATGGAAACAACCTAAATGTCCATCAACAGATGAATGGATAAAGAAGATGTGGTACATATATACAATGGAATACTACTCAGCCATAAAAAAGAATGAAATAATGCCATTTGAAGCAACATGGATGCAACTACAGATTATCATACTGAGTGAAGTAAGTCAGAAAGACAAATACCATATAATGTCACTTATATGGGGAA
This sequence comes from Neophocaena asiaeorientalis asiaeorientalis, assembly GCF_003031525.2. Taxonomy (NCBI): domain Eukaryota; kingdom Metazoa; phylum Chordata; class Mammalia; order Artiodactyla; family Phocoenidae; genus Neophocaena; species Neophocaena asiaeorientalis. Next base: position 814,917 of record NW_020172272.1, read on the forward strand.
TCTAAAATATGACACAAATGAACCTAATGAACCTATCTGTGAAACAGAAATAGACTCACAGACATATAGAACAGGCTTGTGGTTGCCAAGGGGGAGATGGGTGGGGGAAGGATCGACTGGGAGTTTGGGATTAGCAGATGCAAACTTTTATATATAGGATGGACAAACAACAAGGTCCTACTGTATAGCACAAGGAACTCTATTCAATGCCCTGTGATAAACCATAATGTAAAAGAACATGAAAAAGAATGTATATATATGTATAACTGAATCACTTTGCTGTACTGCAGAAATGAACACAACATTGTAAATCAACTATACATAAATAAAAAAATAAATAAATTTCTCCACATTATGGGAAGTTTTGCTCTTCCTGAGAGTGGATTAAGACTGCTCCATGGTGGTTTAGGGAGGGTGCATTAGGCACTTTCACACTTTTAGGAAAACAAGCTCCTCAGTAGTCAGAAATTGCCCTGCTTACTAGCTAAAAAGTTAATTTGCCAATCTCTTTGTATTTTTTGGATCTGCATATTTTCCAGACTACATATGATATAAAACAATAGTTTTGTTATTTAGACCAGTGATAAAACTATCTCATTCTTCAAACAGAAAAGAGGTTAAATGGACCAGTGACTGAAAAGTTAAGCATTGCTACCCATCCACAAAAGTGTAGCAATAAACTCATGTTCCCTGTCTGTAAAGTGAAAGGAGGGTAGAACCCTTGATCTACCTCAAAATGGTATTTTGCATATTACAAACATATGAAACAGTTTTTTTTTTTGAGCAAAGAAATTGTCCCTTTTATTGAGTCTTTCAAGGTAGATGATTTTTTTTTTATTGAAGTATAGTTGACTTACAATGTTGTGTTAATTTCTCCTGTACAGCAAAGTGATTCAGTTATACGTATAAATACATTCTTTTTTAATAAATTTTTTTAAAAAGTATTTATTTTTTTATTTATCTTTAGCTGCATTGGGTCTTCGTTGCTGTGCGCGGGCTTTCTCTAGTTGTGGCAAGCAGGGGCTACTCTTCTTTGTGGTGCGTGGGCTTCTCATTGCAGTGGCTTCTCTTGTTGCAGAGCATGGGCTATAGGCGTGTGGGCTTCAGTAGCTGTGGCACGTGGGCTCAGTAGTTGTGGCTCATGGGCTCTAGAGCACAGGCTCAGCAGTTGTGGCACATGGGCATAGCTGCTCCATGGCATGTGGGATCTTCCTGGACTAGGGCTTGAACCCGTGTTCCCTGCATTGGCAGGTGGATTCTTAACCACTGTGCCACCAGGGAAGCCCCCAAATACATTATTTTTTAATATTCTTTTCCATTATGGTTTATCATAGGATATTGAATATAGTTCCCTGTGCTATATAGTAAGAACTTATTGTTTATCCATCATATATATAATAGTTTGCATCCACTAATCCCAAACTCCCAGTTCATGTTCCCCTACCCTTCTTACCCTTGGCAACCACAAGTCTATTCTCTATGTGTATGATTCTTGAAACAGTTCGTTTTAATGAAGCTGTTTTGGCAAAATCTTGTCAAAATATCCTGGCTAATTACATTAATTCACTTTTGTTTTTTAAATTTTGGTCATTGAGTTAATATGGGCAACAGACATCTCTTTCACCCTAATTGTTCCATTGTCTAATTTTTTTCTTTGTTTTTTATAACAAGTATTATATTGTTTTAAGTCTGTTCAGCTTCTTAAATGGGGTAGGGAACATTCTTCCCTGAACAAACAAAATCAGTGAATGAATATCAATGTGCTCAACATCTCCCAACCTTTACATTTCACACCTTCTTTTCATCCTCTGCCCTATGCTCCCTAATGAGTCTTTGTGCTAGGTGAGTCCTACTATGAAATTTGTTTCCTGCCACAGCCCCTGACATTGGCCATCTCTCTTGACAGATCTCTTTATCAAATGAAGGAAGAAATCTGTTCAGAAATTGGAATCACTTCTCTCTATATACTTCTTTTCCAATCACAAAGGTAATTCAAAGTCTGCCCCCAGAACGACAAAAAAGTGACTATCCTATTTTCATTTCTCCATCGCCAATATATTTATCACATCTATCACTCAATAGATCTACACTGAAAGAACAAATGATTGAATGAAAGGGTAAAAATGGGTGGTTCATTCTGTAACTTTGATGCTGCCTATGTATTGAACTGTATGATATGGTTTGATGTTATACTCACATGTGTTTAGAGAAAAACTCTTAACTGGAAAATGGGGGCTATAACAGCTTCCTAAACAATGGAGAATTTTATTACTGAATACATGACTTCTTAGTGACTTTAGGTTATACCATAGGGAGCATTTCACTGAATAGGCTATATGCTAGTTTTGCCCATGACAACTATAATACTCAAAGCTAGATTATTATTATGCTTCAAACCGCATCAATACACAAATATATATATATTATGGCTCACGGGCCCAGCCGCTCCGCGGCATGTGGGATCTTCCCAGACTGGGGCACGAACCCGTGTCCCCTGAATCGGCAGTCAGACTCTCAACCACTGCGCCACTAGGGAAGTCCCACACAAATATATTTTTGAATACATTTCTTTTCAGATGACAGATTCCTTCTTCTCCTTTCCAATTTACTATGCAAAAATATTAAGCAATCTTTATTAACATTTAATTTTTCCCCACTTGGGGGAAATAATGTAAGGTGGAAAATCCATATAATTCACCTGCAGAAAATTAGTGAGATAAGAATCCAAAAGGAAGAAAATAGTGAGAACCAATTAAAGTATTACAAAGTAGTCAAGGTTTCTGTTTGTGTGTTTGTTTTGTTTACAGTGTTAAATTTAGGAGTTTCACATAATGGTCAAGGCCATAAGCTCTGCAATAGATGTCTGTCCATGTTCCACACTAGAGTCCTTTGAATTTGAGCAAGATATCTATCCTCAGCTTCTTCTCCTGTCATTGGGTTTATTCTAAGGGATAATTATTTTTGAGTATTCAGAATATCTACATGTAGCAATTTTAGTAGTATTAATAAAATAATGATTATTCATTAGAGTAGAAATCTCTAGGCTTTGGGTGGAAAAAACTACTTATTTCTAATGAAACAACCATGATTGATTGTTATGCTGTGACCAAGGGTAAAGGCAAAATCACATGAAAAGTAGAAAGTGCACTAACGGTGACTTTGATCTGTAGGATGGGGATATATTTAAAATGCTGGTTAGAAAGTGAAAATCTCAAATGAGGGACCCACGGCAGTGATTTCCTGCAACCACAAACTTAGTGCAGTTTTGGTGAAGGTTCTTGACAATCATTTCCAACTTGTATGATTTTCCAATCCCACTGGCCCAAATCCATATGTCTTCAACCCTAGATTATAAATATATTCTTTTTTTATGTTAATGTAAGTTTGTTTTTATTTATTTTGTTTTGAATTTTATTTTTTTTTCTTTTTTTATACTGCAGGTTCTTATTAGTTATCCATTTTATACATATTAGTGTATATATGTCAATCCCAATCTCCCAATTCCTCCCCCCACCCCACTTTCCTCCCTTAGTGTCCATACATTTGTTCTCTACATCTGTGTCTCTATTTCTGCATGGCAAACCGGTTCATCTGTATCATTTTTCTAGATTCCACATATATGTGTTAATATACGATGTTTGTTTTTCTCATTCTGACTTACTTCACTCTATATGACAGCCTCTAGGTCCATCCACATCTCTACAAATGACCCAATTTCATTCCTTTTTATGGCTAAGTATATAAATATATTCTTTAACATAGTCTCCTATTCCAGACTTTGTCCATCAAATCTATTATTTGCACATCGATTTGCAGATTACTTTTCAGAAGGCACTGTTTTCATAGTGTCACTCTTGGGCTCCAAAACCATCATTGATTTCTCCATTGCTTATAGACTAAAGCTCAAGTTCTTTAACCTCACTCAAAAAGCCCTATATTAGCCCCAATTTCCATTTCTAAATCTTGCCTTTATTTACTATCCTGTATAAATTACATTACAGCTAATACAAACTTCTCTAGATATCTTGCCATTACATTCTATCACATATGATACTACACACACCCTTATGTATCCAGCCTTTTAGATTATGTGTCCTATACATTCCTTGAGTTGGAAAATACATTTAGTAAATATTTGAAATCCATGAAATACCTAATAGAGTACTTTGTATAAAATATATCCTCAATCAGTATTTTTTGACACAATGGTTAAGACCATTTGTCAATGTTCATACTCAGGTTGGGAGGCCCTGTGCCAGATATTATAACCAGTTTAGACAAAAGTAAGTCACCACACACCCCTTCCTCTTTCCCATCTTCAATGCTCATGGTAATCATTTTCTTAAATATATTTTTATATATCATTTCTCTTCATCTCCTTGGTCTTATAAAAGTCCCCACCCTCCATTGTCTGGATTATTGCCAGGGTGTTCTAACTGGTCTCCCTTCTTCCAGATCAGTCTACTGTATTCCACCTTGCTCACTGCTTCCAGACTGATTGTATTGCATTGCATCACTCTACTCTGTGAATGTTCTGCAATGGTTTCTTACCACCTGTAGCACAAAATCCAAACTTTTTCACAAGATACTCAAAGCTCATAGGTTCTAGCTTTTACACTCCTCTGTCTTTTTTTTTTTTTTTTTTTTTTTT
>NW_020172272.1:819588-824056 GCF_003031525.2 Neophocaena asiaeorientalis asiaeorientalis
TTTTTTTTTTTTTTTTTTTTTTGCGGTAGGCGGGCCTCTCCCGCTGCGGAGCACAGGCTCCAGACGTGCAAGCTCAGCGGCCATGGCCCATGGGCCCACGGACCAGGGCACGAACCCGTGTCCCCTGAATCGGCAGGTGGACTCTCAACCACTGTGCCACCAGGGAAGCTCCCTCCTCTGTCTTTTACATTCTACCTTTCTACCACATGGAACTACCTAGTACTTGCAGTTTTGCAATATTATATTATTTCATGAAGACTTATCTTTGCCCATATGGCAGTCAGACCCTAAGGTAAACCCCCAATAATTTCCAACCTCTGGTGGCCACACCTTTGCATAATTCCTGTCTCTGGAGTGTGGTTAGAAAGTTTTATTTGCTTCCAATCAATAGAATATGACAAATCTTTTGGTGAGATATCACTTTTGTGATAAAATTACATTATATAGTAAAGGGAAAAGGATTCTGCAAATGTTGTTAAAGTCTCATGTTAGTTGATTTTGAGTTAGTTAAAAGAGAGACTTATCTAAGGTGGGTCTGGCCTAATCAGCTGAAAACCCTTAAAAGTTAGATACCCCCTTGCTGGCCTTGTAGAAGAAAACATCCATGTTTGAAGGGCCCATGGAAAGAGACACATGGAAGAGAGCTGGACATGACCTTAAGGATCATATGGACACCTCCAGCCACCAGTCAGTGACGAGTCATGACATCAGCCATCCAGCCACAAGAATATTAATCCTGTAAACAAACTGAATGAGCTTCAAGCCAATTCTTCCCTAATTGAGCCTCCAGAGGAGAATACAGACCAGGACAACCCCTTGGCTGCAGCCACGGGAGACTCAGCTAAGCAAACCCAGAATCTGACATGGAAGCTATGAGATAATAAACGTGTGCTTTAGACCACTAAGAAGGTAGTACTTTGTAATGCGGCAGTAGTTGACTAATAAATCTCACTATCATCTTTGCCTGCAATATGTTTGCACCCTACTCTCTACTTAGGTCTAGAGCCCACTAAAATAGTCCTTTAAGAATCAACATAAATGTCACCTCTTCCATGAATCATTTTCTTATTTATTACCATGGGTGAATCATACCTGCTCTTGTCTTTTCAGAGTATTTTCTATGTATCCTTGTTGATACTAATCATGCCATATTGGAATTTGTTTTTACATGTCTGTTTGTCATAAATGACTTCCTTGAGAGAAGACTTCATGTCTAAGCAAACACTCAATGTATGAATTTGAATACATGAAATAATAAATTAATATTCAAGCAGATGCTCTAATGTCATTTGGTATGTTTATCCACACAATTTTATGGATTCTTATTGTACTTGAACTATTCATTAATATCTCAGAGTTACCTGCATTAAAAAGAAAGGTGGGGGAATAGAATTCTTACAAATGGGCAGATAGCAAAAATTGGGAAATCAGTAAAATTCAGGGAGAAGAGACAAGGTTTCATCTTAAAGGATAATTTTTTTTTAATGATAGTTGGATGTGAACATGCTATTTTAAAGAAGTGCCTTGATCTTGATGAGAGTGACATCTAAATTTTACAGTTACTCTGAAAAGAAATAAGATGAATTAAAATGAAAAGAGGAAGAAAAATATTTACCTATTTCTTGAGTTCTGACACAATATGAATGATGATGGTTTCATGGTTTCTGATCTATGATGTGAAATAAACTTTAAAGCCCACGTAACAGGTGGTTAGACTAAAGGAAGATAATCTATGCTAAAAGCCTAAACTAAGTACAAAGAGTCTGATACACACTTGCTGTGAAGAGGGACATGGCTGGATTAATACATATCCATTACTTCTCACTGAAAGAGGGCAAATATTTGGCCACTTCTACTGGTGACAAGGCTCTCAGAGATGGTGGCATGTTTTGATAACCCATGGAATGTAGTATATCATCATAATGCACAAGTCCCTCTAATTAAAGGAAGATATATGAGGTATCTAGAACTGGTAGAGCGCTGGTAGAGTCATCCACCATAGTGATCTCATACAGTCTATGAAATGATTTATCCTCAAATGAAGGATTGATTTTATTAATAGAGTATGCAGAAAGAGCTTTGGCAATGGCATGTTCTAGGGTTTCATGCTGCATCTCATCTCTGCTTATAGAAACTCACTTCCACATAGATATTTTGATAGTCATAAAACTATAAATCAGATAAGATAGCAATACATGTATTTTTCAGAGTGATTTTTTTTTTGCCCACAATTACACGGCCAGTAAATGGCAAAGCAGAACCCAGCTCTCCATTGAACTGACCACGTGCCAATCAGCCAATGCACAAACCTACCCCCACCCTTCCCACGAGGTGAGGAAGCACCTTTTGTTATTTCTGTATTGCTGGATAATTCTCTGAAATGGAGGTCACAGAATCTTCAGGAAAAGTGTCAAGCCATTTGTTAGCCCTTAATGCCTAGGAAAGTGTCTTCTAAAAAGATCCAGGAAAAACCTCAGAATGGGAGAAAATATTTGCAAATGAAGCAACTGACAAAGGACTAATCTCTGAAATTTACAAGCAGCTTATGCAGCTCAATATCAAAAAGACAAACAACCCAATCCAAAAATGGGCAGAAGACCTAAATAGACATTTCTCTAAAGAAGATATACAGGTTGCCAACACACACATGAAAGAATGCTAAGCATCATTAATCATTAGAGAAATGAAAGTCAAAACTACAATGAGATATCATTTCACGCCAGCCAGAATGGCCATCATCAAAAAATCTACAAACATTAAGTGCTGGAGAGGGTGTGGAGAAAAGGGAACCCTCTTGCACTGTTGGTGGGAATGTAAATTGGTACAGCCACTATTTAGAACAGTATGGAGGCTCCTTAAAAAACTAAAAATAGAACTACCATACGACCCAGCAATCCCACTACTGGGCATATACCCTGAGAAAACCATACTTCAAAAAGAGTCATGTACCAAAATGTTCATTGCAGCTCTATTTACAGTAGCCAGCCAGGCCATGGAAGCAACCTAAGTGTCCATCAACAGATGAATGGATATTAATGTGTGACACATATATACAGTGGAATATTACTCAGCCATCAAAAGAAACGAAATTGAGTTATTTGTAGTGAGGTGGATGGATCTAGAGTCTGTCAGACAGAATGAAGTAAGTCAGAAAGAGAAAAACAAATACCGTATGCTAACACATATGTATGGAATCTAAGAAAAAAAAAAAAAAAGGTCATGAAGAACCTAAGGGCAAGACAGGAATAAAGACCCAGACCTACTAGGGAATGGACTTGAGGATATGGGGAGGGCGAAGGGTAAGCTGTGACAAAGTGAAAGAATGGCATGGCCATATATACACTACCAAATGTAAAACGGATAGCTAGTGGGAAGCAGCCGCATAGCACAGGGAGATCAGCTCGGTGCTTTGTGACCACCTAGAGGGGTGAGATAGGGAGGATGAGAGGGAGGGAGATGCAAGAGGGAAGAGATATGGGAATATATGTATATGTATAACTGATTCACTTTGTTATAAAGCAGAAACTAACACACCACTGTAAAGCAATTATACTCCAATAAATATATTATTAAAAAAAAGGGGGCGATCGGGAGGATGGGGGGGGCGATTGGGAAGATGGCGGTAGAGTAAGACACGAAGATCACCCTTCTCCCCACAGATACACCAGAAATACATCTACACGTGGAACAACCCCTACAGAACACCTACTGAACACTGGCAGAAGACCTCAGACCTCCAAAAAGGCAAGAAAGTCCCCACGTACCTGGGTAGGGCAAAAGAAAAAAAAATAAACAGAGACAAAAGAATAGGGAAGGGACCTGCACCAGTGGGAGGGAGCCATGAAGGAGGACAGGTTTCCACACACTAGGAAGCCCCTTCGCGGACGGAGACTGCAGGTGGCGGAGGGGGGAAGCTTCGAGCCGCAGAGAAGAGCACAGCAACAGGGGTGCAGAGGGAAAAGCGGAGAGATTCCCACACAGAGGATCGGTGTCGACCAGCACTCACCAGCCCAAGAGGCTTGTCTGCTCACCCGCCGGGACGGGAGGGGCTGGGAGCTGAGGCTCAGGCTTCGGTCGGAGCGCAAGGAGAGGACTGGGGTTGGTGGCGTTAACACAGCCTGTAGGGTGTTAGTGCACCACGGCTAGCCGGGAGGGAGTCCGGGGAAAAGTCTGGACCTGCCGAAGAGGCAAGAGACCTTTTCTTCAAACTTCCCCGGGAGAACGCACAGCACACCTCAGGCTGATGCAACGTCCCACAGGCCTCTGCCACTGCAGGCTCGCCCCACACCCACACCCCTCCCTCCCCTCAGCCTGAGTGAGCCAGAGTCCCCGATGCAGCTGCTCCTTTAACCCCGTCCTGTCTGAGCGAAAAACAGATGCCCTCTGGCAACCTACACGCAGAGACGGGGCCAAATCCAAAGCTGAGTCCCAGGAGTGTGCGAACAAAGAAGAGAAAGGGAAATCTCTC
>NW_020172273.1:0-420 GCF_003031525.2 Neophocaena asiaeorientalis asiaeorientalis
TGTGCTTTTCCTCTTTGGATTTGCTCAGATTCTTGAATGTGCGCTTATGTCTTCTAAACAATTGGGAACGTTTTAGTCATTATTTCTCTGAATACTTTGTCAGTCCTACGTGCTCTCTGTTTTCATTCTGGAACTTTGATGATATGAATGTTAGTGCTTGTGTTACTGTTTACAGGTTCTTGAGATCCTGTTCTTTCTCCCATCTCTACCCCTCAGCCTATTTTTCTCTGTACATTTGGTACACTGTATTGATCTCTTACTCTTCTAAGTTCATGATTCTGTGCTTTGTAATCTCCACCCTACTCTTGAGCAAAGTTTTTTGATTGTTGTATTTTTCAGTTCTACTGTTCTCATTTGTTTTTATTTGTATAACTTCTACTTCTTTGTTCACATGTTCTATTTTTCCCCTTTCCGTCAAGG
>NW_020172274.1:0-622 GCF_003031525.2 Neophocaena asiaeorientalis asiaeorientalis
CTGGTCAATGACATATGAGGCCAAGTCTGCAGGGCACTTCTGAGAGAAAGTTTTCCTCCTTATCAGCTATCTTGGAACTACGGGACGGAGCCAACCCACGGAGGCTGCGGAATAGAAAGATGAAGGAATCTAGGTCTTTAATGATCTTGTTGAGCTGTTAAATTAACCGACCTTGCATCAGGCCTCCCTCTGAAGTTTTTGTTATGCGATATTGTTACCAAAAGTCGCTCAAAAGCCACTGAAGAGGCAAGGTTGGTGGAAAGGAAAGTTTGCTTTATTTTGGATGCTGGCAACTGGGTGGGGAGGGCGGACGCCTGTCCAAAGTCTGACTCCCCCCGACAATCAGGGGGCAAGAGCTTTTATAGACAGACGGAGGGGGCTACATGCAGAAACAGCACAGTCAGCTCTGACAGACATCTTGAAATTGGTCATCGACGGTCTGACCAACGTCATCTTGATTGTTTTTTTTTTTTTTTTACATCTTTATTGGAGTATAATTGCTTTACAATGGTGTGTTAGTTTCTGCTTTATAACAAAGTGAATCAGTTATACATATACATATGTTCCGACATCTCTTCCCTCTTGCATATCCCTCCCTCCCACCCTCCCTATCCTACCCCTC
>NW_020172274.1:3202-3683 GCF_003031525.2 Neophocaena asiaeorientalis asiaeorientalis
TCTTTTTATTCTTTTTTCTTTATTCTGCTCTGCAATAGTTATTTCCACTATTTTATCTTCCAGGTCACTTATCCGTTCTTCTGCCTCAGTTATTCTGCTATTGATCCCATCTAGAGTATTTTTAATTTCATTTATTGTGTTGTTCATCGTTGTTTGTTTCATCTTTAGCTCTTCTAGGTCCTTGTTAAATATTTCTTGCATTTTGTCTATTCTGTTTCCAAGATTTTGGATCATCTTTACTATCATTATTCTGAAGTATTTTTCAGGTAGAGTGCCTATTTCTTCTTCATTCGTTAGGTCTGGTGGGTTTTTATTTTGCTCCTTCATCTGCTGTGTGTTTTTCTGTCTTCTCATTTTGCTTATCTTACTGTGTTTGGAGTCTCCTTTTTGCAGGCTGCAGGTTCGTAGTTCCCGTTGTTTTGGTGTCTGTCCCCAGTGCCTAAGGTTGGTTCAGTGGGTTGTGTAGGCTTCCTGGTTGAGG
>NW_020172274.1:3969-4396 GCF_003031525.2 Neophocaena asiaeorientalis asiaeorientalis
TCTCCCACCTCAGAGGCACAGCACTGACTCCTGGCTGCAGCAACAAGAGCCTTTCATCCACACGTCTCAGAATAAAAGGGAGAAAAAGTAGAAAGAAAGAATTAGTAGAAGTAAAAAGGAAGAAATAAATAGAAAAAGAAAGTAAGGAGGGAGGGAGGGAGGGAGGAAGGAAGGAAGGAAGGAAGGAGGAAAGGAATGAAAAAAGAAAGAAAGAAGATAAAGTAAAATAAAGCAAGATAAAATATAATAGTTATTAAAATTAAAACATACTTATTAAGAAAAAGAAAAGAAAAGAAAAAAACATGGACGGATAGAACCCTAGGACAATTGGTGGAAGCAAAGCTGTACAGACAAAATCTCACACAGAAGTATACACATACACACTCACAAAAAGAGGAAAAGGGGAAAAAATCATAGATCTTGCTTT
>NW_020172274.1:4469-11269 GCF_003031525.2 Neophocaena asiaeorientalis asiaeorientalis
ACCTGTGCTCGCACACAGGCTTCTTAGTGGCGGCAGCAGCTGCCTTAGCGTCTCATGCCCGTCTCTGGGGTCTGCGCTGTTAGCCGCGGCTCGCGCCCGTCTCTGGAACTCCTGTAAGCAGCGCTCTTAATCCCCTCTCCTCGCACACCAGGAAACAAAGAGGGAAGAAGAAGTCTCTTGCCTCTTCGGCAGGTCCAGAGTTTTTCCCAGACTCCCTCCCGGCTAGCCGTGGCGCACTAACTCCCTGCAGGCTGTGTTCACGCCGCCACCCCAGTTCTCTCCCGGCGCTCCGACCGAAGCCCGAGCCTCAACTCCCAGCCCCGCCCGCCCCGGCGGGGGAGCAGACAAGCCTCTCGAGCTGGTGAGTGCCGGTCGGCCCTGATCCTCTGTGCGGGAATCTCTCCCCGCTTTGCCCTCCGCACCCCTGTTGCTGCGCTCTCCTCCGCGGCTCCGAAGCTTTCCCCCTCTGCCACCCGCAGTCTCCTGGTATGTGGAAACGTTTCCTCCTTCACAGCTCTCTCCCGCTGGTGCCGGTCCCGTCCCTATCCTTTTGTCTCTGTTTATTCTTTTTTCTTTTGCCCTACCCAGGTACGTGGGGGGTTTCTTGGCTTTTGGGAGGTCTGAGGTCTTCTGCCGGTGTTAAGCAGGTGTTCTGTAGGAGTTGTTCCACGTGTAGATGTATTTCTGGTGTATCTGTGGGGAGGAAGGTGATCTCCGCGTCTTACTCTTCTGCCATCTTCCCGGAAGCTCTCTCATCTTGATTGTTTTAAGTACAGTTAATCTTCAGTTCCAGGGTCAATTTGTTTGCATTTCTTTGAGGGCAGGTGTCGGAATTGTGGCAGCTTATGTCATGGCTATGGTCTGGTCACCATGTAGTTACCTTCTTCCACCTGGTGGAGGTTTCAGTATCTTTTAGATGACTCACAGGATATGGCTTAGAATATTATCTATAGCCCTTGAGGAGGAACTAAAGGTCCTTGAATTTGCTTAATAATTAAACTATTATTATTTAGTCTTGTTGGACTGTTTTCCTTTGTTTCTGTATTTTCTCATTTCTCTGATTAAACTTATTCTTTGGCTAAAGTTTTTCCACAGATCAAAGGTAAGTGGAGGACCTGGCGGGGAGGATCAGAGGGTCCTGTTCTGTTTCAATATTATAAGTAGCTTTATCAGAGCTACTGTGTTGCATAACTCCAGGGGGAACCATTCACATCGTATAACACCATGGTCCTGGATCTTATTGTTTAAGCCACTTTTAGACAGATTTTTCTGTGGTTGTAGCCAAAACCATCCTACTTCATAAAGTGGGGAAGATAGGGTTCCAGTATTAAGAAACTGCCTCTGTGTACCATTTTATGCCTGGCAAAAGACTATTTCTAAAAGTATTTTAAGTGACAAGTAACAGAAGCCACAACTCACATCTAAATAAGAAAAAGAATTCATTGGCTCATATAAATGAGAAGTCCAGAAGTAGGGCAGGCTTCAGGGGCTTTGATCTAGAAGTTCCTGATGTTGTCAGTAACTTGGCTTTTTTTTGCTGCCTGATGTTCTCAGCTCTGTTCTCCAATTAGTTGGTTTCTTCTTCAGGTTGGTTTTCTTCAAGGTAGCCAAACATTTGCAGTAGTTTCAGGCCTCACATTTCCAGAGCCCACAAACGCTGGCTGAGGTATCTGATTGGCCAGAGGGTTGAAATGTTCTGATTGGCTTAGCCTAAGTCACATGCTCAATCTCAGGAGCTGAAGATGGCATCAGATTTCCTAGAAGCTCATGGGTCTCTAAATGGAAACTGGAGATTGGAAAGGAGAAATGAAGTACTGAGACCCAGCGATGAAGTGTCCATTCCATGGACTGAAAATTATAATGCAAAGGGACTTTAAAAATGTGATTGGAATTTATTTATACTCTACCAATAAAGCACAATAGTTGGTGAGTTCTTTGGGGATTAAGAGTAGACCTGGTTGTCTGAGAAACTCTGCTAATTTCTGGTTTGAACATTGGTGAGATAGGACTTCTGTTTATTTCCAAAACTAGATGTCAAGGCAATCAAATGTGATTTAAAACAGCTGCCTCAGGAGAAATGTCAAATTCTTTGCTCTTTAAAAATGTTAATGAAAAAATTTTAAATCTATGAACTCTTTTCAACACCTTCACTTTTCTGAAATCCAAATTACTAGTGTAAAAAGAGAATGCAGTGCAATTCAGTCAAATCCACAGACACTTACTACCACAGCTGTCATTTGCACCAGAAAATGAAGCACTATTAGCAGGATACACCACTAGCTATTTGCAGACACTTGAAATCCACAGCCTAAGTTTGCAAGGGTTCTTGGCACGTGATGCTCAGTGGTAAACCATGGTCATCTGAGAGCCTGGCTTGGGTGTTCATCACCCTGTAAACCTTAATTTATTTCACACCTGCTTTTGAAACATGGAAATGCTGCCAACTTGTTTTCTCAGATGGGTTTGGCAAAAATTCCAACCCACTGTACAAAATTATAGATCAGAGTAAATCTACTCAAATTCATTTGGACGTCTGGAATTAATTTAAAGAAAAAAAAAAAAGGGTGATACGTACCTCAGAAAGGAGCCCCCTGGGCAGGACCTGATAAGAGGTTCTTAACACTTTGACCAGAGCTGCACAAACTAGAAATGGAGAAGCTGTGATCTTGGGGTTGGTTTACCCCCGGTTCTCCCCTCAGAAACATTCTTAGTTAGGTGAGGTTATTCATGCCTAAAGCTGTAACGACTTTGCTACGTTTTCCTAGAGAGCTATTCTACAAGCTAATTACTTTTATTATGGAAATGTATTCCTGGACTGAACTGCAAGAATATTTTGAAAATTCAGTGTGGGGCAATGTGTATATAAATAAGCTGCTTATGATGGGGCGAAAAGAGGTAGCCAATGATAATTCTTTACTAATGCTTTGAGATTGTCTGTGGTTTGAGCAATTAACCTTTTATTTTTTTTCAAATTTCTAGAGAAGATAATTTGGGCACTTCAAAAAACCACTGCAGTACTGTATTCTCACTGTAAGTAGAAAGTGCAAGTAATGGAAAACACTGATATTTCCCCAAACATAAACTCCAGCTTTCCTCTTTCATGTACCTAAAAGGCTGTATAACGTAGTGGTTAAGAGCTTGGATCTAGACCAGACTGCTGAATCCTGGCTCTGCCTTTTGTTAACTAGATGATCTCAGATAGATTAGCCTAGGCTTCTTTATCTGTAAAGTGGGGATAGTAAGTACCTGTGTCATGGCTGTTAGAGGATTTAATGAACTAACATATATAGAGCATTTGAAGCAGTAAGCACTATTCAGCATTAGCTATAATTATTTATGAATGTTCAGATACATTTACTGAAGGAAGTTTTATTGGAATCCCAAGATAACTAAATCAATATATACTTCCATACTATATAAATTTGTAGACAAAAGTATCTGCTTTGAAAAGTCATTTAACTACCTTATCAAAAGATAAAGAATGTAATGTTCGTTAAAAGTAATTTAGAATGTTGTATTAGAAGTAGTCTTCATTCTGTACAGACATTCCAAAATGTATATTATGTGAAGGTTCTACTATTTATTTATTTTTTAAAATTTTATTTATTTACTTTTGGCTGTGTTGGGTCTTCGTTGCTGCACACGGGCTTTCTCTAGTTGCGGCGAGCGGGGGCTACTCTTCATTGCGGTGCGCGGGCTTCTCATTGCGGTGGCTTCTCTTGTTGCGGAGCACAGGCTCTAGACGCACGGGCTTCAGTAGTTGTGGCACGTGGGCTCAGTAGTTGTGGCTCGCGGGCTCTAGAGCGCAGGCTCAGTAGTTGTGGCGCACAGGCTTAGTTGCTCTACAGCATGTGGGATCTTCCCCGGCCAGGGCTCGAACCCATATTCCCCTGCCTTGGCAGGCGGATTCTTAACCACTGAGCCACCAGGGAAGTCCTGGTTCTACCATTTATTTAACAAATATTTACTGAGCACCAACCATGTGCAAGGCATTGTTCTAGCATTGGGTTGATGAGTGTGTGCGCGTGCACATGTGTGCGCACGGGTAAAATCCTTGCTTACATGGAGGTTATATCCTTTCAGGAGGACACAGACAGTAGATAAATAGATGATATGTCAGGTGGTGTTAAGTTCTACGAAGAAATATAAAGCAGAGTCAGGGTAGAGAGTGAGGGAGAGGAGGCTCCTCTCTATAAGGTCACCCTTGAGAAATGAGTTAAAGAAGTAAGGGAATGAGCCATGGAAGTATTTGAGCGAAGAGGTGTCCAGGAAGAGGGTACAACAAGTGTGAAAGCCCTGATGCGGGAGAGTGCTTGGTATATTTAAGGAATGGCGGTGCGCAGTTTAAACCCAGGAAGTCTGTCTCCAGAGCCTGTATTCCATATTCCTACGTTATCTTCTGCGCTCTCCTCCATAAACTCTCTGCTTCAGACGGGAAGATTTTGTGAAAAAATGATTATTACACTTAAAGTTAAGTTATATACACTTATATTTTTGACTCACACACAGATTCCATGGAATCAGGCGTGGGCAAATTTGCCTTTCCCTTTTCAAAAGCAGCTGAGACTAGGAAGCAAAAAATATTTGTTAAAAGCAGTAACTAGGATATTCTGAAATGCCCCTTAGCCTAGAAAGACCCTTAGCTTAGAGTTTTTGTGTAAAATTTTGCCTGTGTAAGTTTTCCTGGGGCAAGTACTGGATCCCCGAAGGGTCTCTAAACCCAGTAAAAGTTGAGAAACACCGCATCAGCGAATAGTGTTTTAGAACCTAGGAGTATTCTTTGTTTCATTTTAAAATCTCGGTGAGCAAAAATTAACAGAGAAATAAATATATTTTTGATTGTCTTACTTTTAAATGGGAAGTGTAGAGGAAACCAGCTGCTTTTTCTTTTCTTTCAGGTTTTGTGACTTTGGCACCATTTAGAGAATAACTATTAATCAGTTCAATTAAAGCTGGGGAGGTAAGCCTAGAAGGGCTTATTCTGAGGGCAAATATAAAGAGTAGCAGTTAACTTCATAGAAAACCAGCCACTTGGCTAGAGGAATATTCTGAAGAATTCACAACAGAGTATTATAAGCTTTCTATTTCTGAGGCAATGCGAGAAACTCTGGGTAAAGAGAATCTAAATCAGTGGTGATAAACTAGGAAAGTGTGTTATTTTGGGTCTTCTGAGAATCAGCCGCCAAAATGGGATTAGACGCGAAAGGATTTTATTAAGGGAAACATCTGTGTGAGAGAAAATGGGGTGGAAGGCAGATAAGCTGGGAGCCATCAAACTGATGTAAGTCAGACTCTGAAGGATGCAGAGTCTGAAGGATGCAGCGTAGGTGGAAATGTCCCAGATCACCTATGGTCTAAGGAAGGTTCAGCAAGGCTGTCAGGGAATCCTGGAGCTGAAGTCACCCGCTAGGGAAGTCCCATGTCTCCCAGGGCAGGGCCTGTCTTGGTACTTAGGGTCCCAGTAGCACTCAGTCATGGTCTGGGAACAGCTCGAGGGAAGCCTGGCCTCCACACAAGCTCAGCCGTGGACCTCAGCAAGGGGCCCTTGGTCAATTACTCGGTGGTTGACAGTTAGAGAGGTGTGGTCTCCTGGCCACAGAGTGGATGTCTGAATCACCTGGGGAGCCGTCTCTCTGCATCTTCCACCACCTCCAGCCCCAGCCCCTCCACCCCAACTCAACATGTCATTAGCAGCCATGGGGACCTGCTGCCCAGGGAAGAAGCACTGCCCAGCTGTCAGAGGCTGGCAGGGTGTGTCGTGGCCCTCACTTGTTCTGAGGTGGGGGAAGGAGCTGAGGACCTGGGAAATAGAAAAATATCTTCTGTTTTGAAGATATTTTAGGAGTGCCTTGTTGGAAATGATCTTTTATAAATGGCTTACTAAGGATTTCTTACAGAGTTATTCAGTAGCTGATAAATTGCTATGTCTGTATCTGTAATTTGTCCTGAAAATTCAGAGGACAAAGCTGTTTGGTAAACGGTTCCTATGGTCATATGGACAGACCCCAGTTCCTGTGAACCCAAGACCATTTCGGCAAAAGACAAATTGAAATGCCTGCGGGTGAAGTGTAGCTCAATACACTCTGGCTAGCTACATCGCAGGAGGGTTCAGCAATACATTTCACCCACACTTCAGTCACGGCCCCTCTGCTTTCCTCCTCATTGGACACTCTCCTCTCAGGCTGTTTCAGTGAGGCACTTCCCACCTACAACAGTGTACAAGGATGCCTCTTTCCATTATGGGATCTGACCTAGAGTAGAGCACTTGATTATATAAATAGGCATCTCCCTCTGAACACGAGTACTCCAATCCTGAAAATCAGATATTATACGCAGCAAACACTAACCGGGGTTCTATTTTCCATTATTTTAAATGGGAAAAACTGTAATGGCTATTGGTCAGTGCTTAAGCATTTCCTAAAATGAAACATTAACACACACCACTGGCTTTCCTCCTGCCTCCTCCAGCTTGTAGATGGGAGACTGTGGGACTTCTCTGCCTCCATAACCATGTGAGCCAATTTTTGTAACAAATCTCCTGTATATTCTCATATATTGGTTGTGTTAGTTCTGTTTCTCTGGAGAACCCTGACTGAGACAGTAGCAGACACTGTGATCGCCTATATCTCTCTGGCCTTTCCGGCAGCTAGCTGGTTTCCCCGCACCCAGCACCTGAGATTACTTGCCTGAGGGCTTTCACAGTCCGCTCTAGATCACTAGGACTTTGTCTTCCAATTAATGCCCTCCGGGAGCAGACCTCACCCAATGACTGATGGGAGTGGCTGGATAAAGACCACGTA
>NW_020172274.1:11804-99893 GCF_003031525.2 Neophocaena asiaeorientalis asiaeorientalis
GAGTTACTCTGAGGCATATGTTCTACACTGACTTCCTTACTGGTATTTCGCAGATCATTAGCCAAATAAAGTATCTGCACTTGAATCCTTGTCTTAGGTTTCTGCTTTTGAGGAACTTTTTACCATAAACCTTACGCACCATGGGTGACTACCATGTTTTGCTCCAGCAATATCTCAGATGGACCTCCCATTCACTGACACTCAGCATGCTTTTCAGAATATCTATGTGTGATTCTGACATTTTACCAATTTTATTTAGAATATAAACCATTACTTTTCTCCTACATCATTTTGTTTAAAATGTTGTATTAAGTTTTGAGGATGGAAAATAAATTTTCCCTATATAAACATTATTGAAAAACATTATTTCAAAAGATATGACATTGTATGGAGCTTGAATGTTCAAATCAAGAAGTATCAAAAAAGTAGATATGGGCTTCCCTGGTGGCGCAGTGGTTGAGAGTCCGCCTGCCGACGCAGGGGACACGGGTTCGTGCCCCGGTCTGGGAAGATCCCACGGAGCGGCTGGGCCTGTGAGCCATGGCCGCTGAGCCTGTGCCTCCGGAGCCTGTGCTCCGCAACGGGAGAGGCCACAACAGTGAGAGGCCCGCGTGCCGCAAAAAAAAAAAAAAAAAAGTGGATACAACCAAAATGTCCATCAGCATCGATGAATGGAGGTATATACAAACAATGGAATATTATTCAGCCATAAACAGGAATGAAGCACTGATGTATGTTGCAACATGGATGGACCTTGAAAATCTGCTAAGTCAAAGAAGCCGTTCATAAAAGGCCACATATTGTATAACTCCATTTATACAGAATGTCCACAGCAGGCAAATAAAGAGAGAGAAAATAAATTAGTTGTTGACAGGGCCTGGAGGAAGGGCAAATGAGAGTGACTGCTAATGCCTGCAAGGTTTCTTTTGTGGTTCTGGAATTAAATAGTGGTGATGGTTGCACAACCTTGTGAGTATAGTAAAGACCGCTGAAATCAAGAGGCATCCTACCAGGAAAATGCTGACTGGGAAGATGCTTTGTGGCATATATACCTATGCTGCCCTGCATTGATCTCTATTTTCTAGTTGAGTGTGGACTAGACTTAGTTCATGAACCTTCCTAGATGGCTTCTTGCTCAATGCAACTGATGACCCTCTGGCACGAAGCACATTCTTATAGGCTGCAAAGAGATTTCACAAAAGGAACTCACCTGGAAAGTTGTGTTGTAGCCTTTCACCAGGTTGGCAGCGGGGTTCTCTGTAGAAGTTCCTCCAGTCCCCTTTGCTCACAGCACAACTCATGAGCACCACACCTCACGCCTCACCCCGCACTCTTCTTATCTGCTCCCCTGGGGCCTCATTGTCGCTACCAAGGCACAACGCACTGCAGGACCTGCTTAGCCCCCATGACATGTGCTGGTTTGACCATACAACCTGTGAGGTTGTAGGTGGGCAGGCAGAGAGTGTTCCTGGTTCTTACTGGCTCTCTCTTGCTCTATAACTCATTCAGAGGAAGCCCCCTCCGCTGACATAGGCTTTGGCATGTCCAGTAGCTGCCCAGAGGGCCAGGTAACAACTGGGAAGTAGGGGGGAGTTCGTGCCCCTTGGGGTGAACTTTGACCAATAAGAAAGAGTAGATGTGAAGAAGCAGGCAAACAAGTACTTCTCCATCGCTCTCCTCTTCTGCCTGTGAACTGTTCTGGGATGCAGTGTTCCCATATAGTTTCTTGAGAGACGAGCACCCAGCTGTGTTTTGTGGTGTAGTTGTGGCCAGCTTGGTAATGTAGCACGCTGTGTTTGATTTCCCTCTTTTCTGGATTCATTTCCCTTTTCCCCTTGCTCTTGCTTCCTGGTATTGCACCTCCCAAATAAAGTGTTGGCAGATTAGTTTTGCCTCAGGCTCTGTTTTCTAGGGGACCTAGGATAAGACAGTATATCATTTTCTCTTACAAAGAAGCGTAACCTGCTGGCGGCAGGGTCTAACACACACTGGGGGCAAAGTGGAGGAAATGTTGGTGCCTAGTGTAGTAGGCTATAAAGACATCTTAATGGATGTCGTAAGTGGATTTGGAAAAATAAGACTACCTAGTTCATGTCCTTGCCATTAAACGAAGCCACCACTTCATTTTATGTGGTACGCAAATTTATATTTTGCAAAGAAAATTAAAGCTATGCCACAGCCAACTTGCTAACTTAAAACATCCTGTCGTAAATCAGCATTTTATCCAATGTGTACTGTAAGCGCACAAGCGATAAGCATAACACAATAAAATAAAATTAGGCACACTAGCAAGCATTCAGCTAAATGAGTTTTGTCTTTAAAACCATTTACTTTTGGAGGCTAATCACTTCAAAATTTGTGCAGTTTTTTAAAACAGTTTCGGAACTAGTAGCCCCCATTTGGTGCGTGGGCCCCTCATATCAGCAGTCACCAATCACTCTCTTCCTTGTTTGGTGCTGCTAAAGAGACCCTCGGAACAAGAACTGAGTAGATCAGGGTTTCTCAAACTTTTAAGTCCCGACCCCCTATAGCTATTCTCCTCAGCGTCTGTCTCAGGCATGAATACTTCCATGACACCTGGAGATGAGAAATGCTGCATTTCTTTGATACCCTCAATTAAACCTGATTTGAGCTTTCTACTCAGCAAGGTTGATAATATATGGAATGTGCTCATCCTTCTAGCCCCTTCCCTTTTCCTAGGACACATCCAGGAATATTTTATCCATTAGACCATAGAGTCAGAGTGTTAGGACCCACAAGCTTTTCAGGGGCCTATTTAAGTACTAAAGATGAAAAAAGATCACTCGTTTAAAAAAAAAAACTAGCCAAATATATCCAGAAAAGATGAAAACTTTAATTCAAAAAGATGCATGCACCTCAACGTTCATAGCAGCACTATGTACAATAGCCAAGACATGGAAGCAACCTAAATGCCCATCAACAGATAAATGGATAAAGAAGATGTGGTGTGTATTTATACAATGGAATACTACTCAACCATAAAAAAGAATGAAATAATGCCATTTGCAGCAACATGGAGGGACCTAGAGATTATCTACTAAGTCAGACAGAGAAAGACAAATATATGATATCACTTATATGTGGAATCTAAAAAAAAAATGATACAAATGAATTTATTTTCAAAACAGAAATAGAGGGACTTTCCTGGTGGTCCATTGGCTAAGACTCCATGCTCCCAAGGCAGGGGGCCAGGGTTCGATCCCTGGTCAGGGAACTAGATCCCACATGCCACAACTAAGAGTTCACACACCACAACTAAAGATCCTGCATGCTGCAACGAAGATCCCACATCCCAAAACTAAGACCCGGTACAGTCAAATAAATAAATAAATATTAAAAAAAAAGAAATAGACTCACAGACATAGAAAACAAACTTATGGTTACCAAAGGGGAAAGTGGGAGGAGGGATAAATTAGGAGTTTGGGATTAACAGATACACACTACTATGTATACAATAGATAAACAATAAGGATTTACTGTATAGCACAGGGAACAATATTTGATATCTTGTAATAACCTATAATGAAAAAGAATCTAGGGAGTTCCCTGGTGATCTAGTGGTTAGGATTTGGCACTTTCACTGCCGTGGCCTGGGTTCAAACTCTGGTTGGGAACTGAGGTTCCACAAGCCTTAGCCAAAAAAAGAAAAAAAAAAACCGACAAAGAATATATATAACTGAATCACTTTGCTGTACACCTGAAACTAACACAATATTGTAAATCAACTATACTTCAGTAAAGATGTTAAATTTTAAAAAGCCAGCCAAATCAAAATGAATAAATGCTCACTTAAATTTTTGTAAAATGTTCTATTGTTGCATATTTATTAATAAGTAAATTTAATATTGAGAAACTGTCACATTTGAAAACAGTTCAAAAATTTTTTTTTACAATATATGTATAATATTTCCCTCAGAAATTAAAGCCAGGCATAAATTAAATGAAGCAGGCATACGAAAATAATCTCAGAAGCAAAAGAATAAAAACTAAAAAAAATTTTTTGGCCAAAGAAATTTCATTACGTTTTCTATGATGCAAGGTGGGGTCTCCTAAAGTAAGTGCTTGGGTATCATAACAATTGTAAAGCAGCCCTGCAGATCGGAGTCTCAGGGAATCCTGACTGGAAATGAAGCCTCTCCTTGAAGCCATCCAGTCTTTGCCCATCTGAAGCAGGTCTCCCTGGCCTGGCTTTGTGTCCAGGTCAGCTCACACCTGGCTGCCCCAGAGGCAGCAGGAGATCTCTCACGATGGCTTCCACTCCTTCTGTCTCAAGGTTGGGCCTCTGAGCCTGACCTGGACTCCCAAGTTCATGAACCTGGTGCTCAGTCCTCAGGAGTTCACACAGGCCCCAAGTGTGCTATGGCCCGGCCCCTTGGTGTTCCTCCTCTCCAGAAGCTCTCCATCCCATTTCCAGTTCAGGCTAAGTCTCTTTCACAGGCACAGACTTTCCACACCAACCTGGGTGGTCTGCTGGACAGCCTCCATACCTCTGACTAAGCTGTTAGCGCCTTCCCCGGATAAGGGAGCCCAGATATCTAGAGCCTGAGGTCTGGAGGTACTTCCTCACAGAGAGGAACACAGAAACAGCTTCCCCCGCTTTTTTTTTCCCTCCCAAAGCAAAAAGAGGAAAACATAAAAAACAAAAAATTTAAAAAACAGATTTCTTTTCAACCCACCCTGTTACATTTGTATTTCTTTAAAAAATAAAAAGGAAGCTTTAAAAATAGGCTTTGTCAAACCACATCCCTCCTTCTCTCATCTACTTCTTATATATGCTTTCTTCTCTCCTCCTCTCCGCTTATCCCAATGAGAATCATCTGTGTGAATGATGAGGCTTAATTGTTCAGTAACTTAATCTTTGGGATGAATCCCAGATAAGAATGTGCTCCCCTCTTAAGCTCCCAAACCTCAGGATATTTCTATTGTCGGATTACAGATATTTCAAAACTAGATTCAAACATGTAATCACAGCAATCAGGCCTTCTCTTTGACTTCTGACTGGGTCTCATCTAGCAAGCATGGATTCTTATCAAAAGACGTTTTCACTGAGCAGTAAGTGTTTACAATCACAGTGGAGTGATATTTTATACTGACATTATGTCTGCTCACACCTTTCCCTTCCCAAAAGGGTAATCATGATTTCAACATTGATCCTACATGCAGTCACTTCGTGTTTGGATGCCACAACTTTTGAGGTCACTAATGTCTTTCTAGATACTCTGGTGCTAAAGTCTCATTGGTTTGAGCTTCACTTTCATAGAATTGTAACTGTGGAGGCACTAAGTCCAGATGTGATCAGCCTGTTTTAAAGGAAGACTTTGCGTAAAAGATGGACCTGACACCGTTTGTACATAGAGAAATGTTGATGAGGCTGACTCTTCTTTCAAAAGGGATTCCAAATCAGTTTTCTAGTGGGAAACGCTGAAGTCACCAGGAGCAAGGACTAAGTCTTTTTAAAATTATTGTTGAAAAACACATAACAAAATTTACCGCCT
The DNA here is from genome assembly GCF_003031525.2 of Neophocaena asiaeorientalis asiaeorientalis. Taxonomy (NCBI): domain Eukaryota; kingdom Metazoa; phylum Chordata; class Mammalia; order Artiodactyla; family Phocoenidae; genus Neophocaena; species Neophocaena asiaeorientalis. The sequence continues at coordinate 17,321 of NW_020172274.1, forward strand.
TAACTATTTTTTTTTTTTTTTTGCGGTACGCGGGCCTCTCACTGTTGTGGCCTCTCCCGTTGCAGAGCACAGGCTCCAGACGCGCAGGCTCAGCGGCCATGGCTCACGGGCCCAGCTGTTCCGCGGCATGTGGGATCCTCCCGGACCGGGACACAAACCCGCCTCCCCTGCATCAGCAGGCGGACTCTCAACCACTGCGCCACCAGGGAAGCCCCAGCTTAACTATTTTTAAGTGTACAGTTCAATAGGTTAAGTATGTTCACATTTTTGTGCAACAAATCTCCAGAACTTCTTCATCTTGCAAAACTGAAACTCTATACCCATTAAAAAGTAATTCCCCATTATCCGCTCCCCACGACCCCCGGCAACCACCTTTCTACTTTATGTTCCTATGAATTTGACTACTCTGGATACCTCAAATAAGTGGAATCATACAGTATTTGTCTTTCTGTGATTGGCTTATTTCACTAAGTAATGTCCTAAAGGTTCATCCACCCTGCAGCATATAACAAGGATATCCCTCCTTCTTAAAGCTGAACAGTATTCCATTGTATGTATAGAACACACTTTGTTTGTCCACTTATCCATCAATGGACATTTGGGTTGCTTCCACCTCTTGGCTATCCTGAATAGCGCTGCTATGAAAATGGGTGTGCAAATGCAAGGTATAAGTTTTGAGGCATCTTTCCCTAATATGATGATGAATTTGAGTGGATTTAATTATATTCTAGTAACCATAATTCTGATCTTGTTCCTCTTTCAAAACCTGCCAGCTTCTCTGTGTAGCCAATGAAATAATATAAACTTATTATTCAAAGCTCTTCAAAATCCAGTGCCAAGTGGCCAATGTTGCTTTATCTCCTGTTAGTCTTCTAAGCTTTCTTTTCTTTTGAGACCATGTGAATAAACAGAGTGAGTGACATTTTTTCTTTCTGGAGCTCTATCCTGCTTATCTTAACCCCCTTTTTCTGTATGTCCAAATCCTTCTATCCCAAATCCTCACATTCCCTCCTTCATGAAGCCTTCCTGATCCCTATGCCAGATATAATTTTGTTCTCCTAAAAATCCCCACAATGTCTTGTGTCAGATAGGGTCTTATCATCCCCTGCTCTCTATTTGTAAGAGTTGCCTATAAACTTATTTCAACTAAGAATAATTCACATCTATTGGGTGCTTACTATGTGCCAGGCACTGTTCCAAGCATTTCATGTATATTAGCTCCTATAATCCTTAAACTGACCTACGGAATAGGTATGATAATTATATCTATTTTTTCTGATGAGAAAATTGAGGTGTAAAGGGGTTAAATAACTTGCCCAGCCCCACAGTGTGTTTTGAGTGGTGCAGATGAGCACGTGATTTGGCGGTGGAAGTGACAAGAGATCAACATGGTGGAAGTAGTGAAAACCAGCTCAGGGAGAACCAATCCAAGAATGGCAATCTCTTCCATTACAGAAGGGTTGCCAGCTCTTGTTGTCTGACTTTACAATTGGCAAATTCACCACAGGAAGTATATACTGCATTCTTATGCTTTTGTTAAGAAACCTGTCAATCTGTAGTATATTTATGAATGATTGCATGTTAAAGAACTTCTCACAATAAGCTCCATGAAGATAGGAATTGTGTCAGTTTTGCCTAGTTCCTAGTACAGTGCTGAATAAATGATAAAGTTATAAATAGATGAATGAGTAAATGAGTGGTTATACTCTATACTGTCTTGGGGGTGGTAGGAAAAATAGCTGGAGAAATGTATCCTTAGTGCATTGCAGATTCTGGTGTGCATGGAGGAATAAAAAGCTTACTTGCCCATTCTAAGCATGATTTAAATGACACAAATTATAAGGAGAAGATAAAATTGACTTTATAAAAATAAAATATAAGCTACAAAAACAAAAATCAAACAAAGTTCTTTATATTTCAAAGCATCATAAACAACTGAAAGGGGCTTCCCTGGGGGCGCAGTGTTTAAGAATCCACCTGCCAATGCAGGGGACACAGGTCTGGTCTGGGAAGATCCCACATGCTGCGGAGCAACTAAGCCTGTGCGCCACAACTACTGAGCCTGCACTCTAGAGCCTGTGAGCCACAACTCCTGAGCCCGCGTGCCACAGCTACTGAAGCATGCGTGCCTAGAGCCCTTGCTCTGCAACAAGAGAAGCCACCGCAATGAGAAGCCAGCTTCATTCATGCACTGCAATGAAGAGTAGCCCCTGCTCGCAGCAACTAGAGAAAGCCCACGTGCAGCAGCGAAGGCCCAACACAGCCCAAAACAAACAAACAAATAAATAAATCATTTTAAAAATAAAATAAACAATGGAAAGACAAATGACAAGATGGGAAATGTATTTACAACTTGAATGACATAAAATATCAGCCTTATATATAAAAAACTTTCACACTTCAGAAAAGAAAAGACAAATACCCTAGTAGAAAAATGGACAAAGGACATTCATTTTGTAAAGATATTTGTTCTTGCGAAGACTTTCCCTGTGTCTATAATGAAAGTATGATCTTAAGATAAGCAACAATGAAAAAAAAAGTAAAAAAATCTGAATGGGTTTTAATGTTTTCTATCTGTTAGTAAAGTCAATTTTCAACTATCCATGGGTAAGTTATTTTTTGACTTTTCTTTTTATTGCTGTCTAGGATTGAAAGGCATATTGATTAGTTTCACCTATTACCAGGGCTAGAATAATGATTTTAGAATAACTACCTTTGTTCATTCAGGAACAAATATTTATAGTATGCCTACTGTGTGCCAGGGATCTTATTAGGTGCTGGAGTTACAATGGAGAACAAAACACAACTCCTGCCCTTGTGGAGCATATAAATTACAACGAGAGTGGGGGAAACAGACAGAGATTTTTAAAACATTTATTTTATTGAAGTATAGTTGATTTACAATGTTGTGTTAATTCGTGCTGTATGGAAAAGTCATTCAGTTATACACATATATATATATATATATATTCCTTTTCATATTCTTTTCCATTATGGTTTATCACAGGATATTGAATATAGTCCCCTGTGCTATACAGTAGGACCTTGTTGTTTATCCATCCTGTAGTTTGCATCTGCTAATCCCAAATTCCCAGTGTATCCCTCCCCTACTCCTCCCACCTTGGCAAACACAGATCTGTTCTTCATGACAAAACAGATGTTAATTTTTAAAAATCACAAAAAATGTATATTTACAACTTTGATGAACACTCTGAAGGTGCCATGAGAGTGGGGAAGAGGGACCTCACCTAGACCACAGAGTCAGGAAGGGCTCTTGAGAGAGTGATATATGAGCTGAGATCTGAGGGATAATAGTTAACTAGGAGGAGTGTGGGTGGGAGAGTGGGCTTGGGAAAAGCCAACATTCCAGCTAAATGAAACTGCATGAATAAAGGACCCCAGTCAAGAGGGAGCTCCATGCTTTATAGGAATTGTAAGAAGGCAAATGTGGCTGAAGTGGATGGGCTGAGGGAGCAGGTGGCATGGGATAAGGCTGAGAAGGAGAAGTTAAGACTTTTTCGTCTTTATTCTAAGAGCAGTGAGAAATCATTTAAGGGTTTTAAGCAGGATTATTCAACTATTCAAATATCTCGCATGTGAATTAGCTAGAGTGTTGATGTGTGCTAATTAGAATAAAAAATTTAGGTAATGCTTTAGATTAACATTATAATTTAGGAAGCTTCTTTGAAAATTATCATAGAGAAGCCTAGGGCAATTAGATGAAGGATTCTTAGGATAAATGTGGTTTTTGTAAACAGACTTGGTGCAGTGATACAAAACAAGTATTCAGGAAACAAGTATCCTTAATATATCTCTGTAATTAATACAAAAAATTGGGTTGTAGAAAAGGATGTTGTGCTTTTGGAGAACAGCGAAATAAAATGATATTACACATGATTGGTGTCTGTCACATTAGTTGCATTTGACAGAACACCTAAGATTAAAATTATAAGTCCAGATTGACATATTATTATACTTATTTAAAGGATGGATTTATTTTCTTTGTTGTACTTCTAAAACAGATTCATTTTGTAAAGAACATTTAAATTTTGCATCTAGAAAGGTTGTTTGAGAAGCGCTGAATATTTAAAATGGTTAATAGTCATGATCATTGTTAACCATTTTCCAAAGGGACCAATCTTGAAAATCACTCTTAAGATAGAATTTATAGTAATGGTCCCTTATATTATATTAAGGAGCTTTGATCACACTGTTGGTGGGAATGTGAATGGGAACAATGTATTTTCTTTCTTTCTTTTTAAAAAAAAAATTATTATTTATTTTATTTTTGGCTGCGTTGGGTCTTTGTTGCTGCACGCGGGGTTTCTCTAGTTGTGGCGAGCGGGGGCTACTCTTTGTTGTGGTGCGTGGGCTTCTCACTGCGGTGGCTTCTCTTGTTGCAGAGCACGGGCTCCAGGCGCGCAGGCTGTAGAGTGCAGGCTCAGTAGTTGTGGTGCATGGGCTTAGTTGCTCCGCAGCCTGTGGGATCTTCCCAGACCAGGGCTCAAACCCATGTCCCCTGCATTGGCAGGTGGATTCTTAACCACTGTGCCACCAGGGAAGCCCGGGAACAATGTATTTTCAAATACAGTTTGGCCCTAAATTGTAAAGTTGAACACTTTCATTCCCAACTATCCATTAATTTAATTCTTGGCTATATACCCTAGAGAAACTTTTGCATATATGCACCAAGAGATAGTACAAAAAAGGAAATTCATGAAATCATTGATCATAATAGCAAAAAACTGGAAATTCAAATGACCAGAGAAGATGAATACATAAATTATAGATCAGTCACAAGGTGGAGTATTATATAGCAGTGAAATGTTTGAACTATATGGAAGGATCTAGAAATATAACATTGAGTGAAAAAACAAGTACCAGAGGACTATATACAGGATACCCTTTTATAAAGCTCAAAACCAAGCAAAACTAAAAAAATATATTAATTATGGATGCAGACATATGTGATGATATTATTTTTAAAAAGACAAAGGGATGATAAAATGCAAAACTCAGGCTAGTAGCTACCTGTGGAGGATAGGTAGGGAGGTGGGATAGGGAGAGAACTCCTAGGTTAGTGCAAAGATTGGTCACAGTCCAGTTTTAGGTCAGCTTTATGGGTGTAGTACTCATAGTTGTTGTGCTTCATAACAATACTTTCATGCACTCTTTTGTATGTCTAGTTTAAAAGGTTATACATATATGGATGTATATTGATAGAATAATAGTAAGAGTCCTACTTAATACTCAGTACATATTTATATGCAGATGGCAGGAACAATTTAAGAATACAAATCAAACTGGTAATTGGGAAATTTTAAAATGTGCAGAGAATTTCTCTCTATATAAAAGATTCATTTAAAATTTATTTCAGGGAATTTTTATTACATTCAGAGGCTCAGCTGACATATTTGATTTTTATAACTTTGCAATAGGTGGCAAAAACAAAAAGAAATGAGGACATCATGGATCACCATCACACTAGAACATAGATTTGTTATCAAACTGTGTTATAAAGATTTCTTGAACCTAAGAGCTACAACTCTGTAATTTTTTCTGAAAATACACCATGTTTTATGTTCTTTATATGCTCGCAAGGTTGACAGGAGTTAATTGCATAGTTGAAAATGGTAATTACCTGGTAACTATTTATCACTATTATTGTATCTCATGAAAGCCTAGGATTGCAATTAGCTCTCTGTTTATTACCATGGCACTTGTAATGGTAAAGTATTTGCATAATGTACATTCTATAGTACTCTTTTCTTCCTCTGAAATTCAGATAGCATTTTACTTTAGCAACAAATATTTTAGACTTCTATGTCAAGGTGAAGGACAGTTTACTTGGACTTGTCTTCTGCCCTGCAAATATCCTTAATGGGTGAGGTAAATACTCATAGTGCAGTGCTTATCCCAAAGGTTTAAGGCAGAATTGTGGAAAAAGAACCCGTGTATTCTTTTTGAGATTTCTATAACAGAGATCTACTGAAATGTTACTAGAGAAGTATAAAAATTAGACTAATCATCTCAGTGTCATTGAGCAATCAATGGATGTTAGGGTACTGAATTGGTGGTCAGAAGAAATGAGTTTGAGATTCCAACTTTATATTTGCTGAATTATGATAATCATTTAACATCTTTGTGCCTCACTTTCCATGAATTTATAAACAGAGATACTAGCTCCTCTGTCTTCTTCATAGAATTGTTATTAGAATGAAAATAAGTTGATATACATGAAAAACCTTTACAATCCCTCCCAAGGAATATGCAAATGTTTGTCACTAGAGGAAGGTCTTTTTTATTTCTCATACATATTAAAATTTACAGGGGGAGGAATAAATTGGGAGATTGGGATTGACATATACACACTACTATATATAAAATAGGTAACTAATAAGGATCTACTGTATAGCACAGGGAACTCTACTCAATACTCTGTAATGACCTATATGGGAAAAGAATCTAAAAAAGAGTGGATATATGTATATGCATAACTGATTCACTTTGCTGTACACCTGAAACTAATACAACATTGTAAATCAACTATACTCCAATAAAAATGAAAAAAAAAGACCTAAGGTTCAAATAATAATTATTTCCTAAAGGGTCTCAGTTCTGTCATACAATAAACAATGGATTTATAAAGATTAAAAAAATTCACAGTAAACTATAACAAAAAGCTCATTTAGGGTGTTTAAGAAATCACTATGAAACTAGATTAATTTCTTAATAGAAATAAGAAAATGCCTATAGGGTCTGCTTGAAAAATCATTTTATTGATTTTCACACAAATGAACTATTTAGATGTAAATGTCAAAGCAAATCTCCACAGAATCTGCAGGATATCTAGATTTATTAATCAAGTCAATGTATTTAACCTCCAGAGACCAGTATGGTCCTTTCTCTTCTTTATTTAGGTATGGAAGAAACAGAAGTCATACCTCTCATGAATATTTGCTGCTATCATCAATGCAGTAATGTTGTGGACAGGCTGGATTGACCCCTAGGTTTGGAATTTTTCTACCCCAGGGCCTGGTTTGACTTGTAGTTTTGAAGTCTTGATTAGCTTATCTGCAAGTTGCCTTTGCCACAGAGAAACAGATTCATGTACAGAGAGACTGATAATGCACCCTAAATCCATTTGCTAATTTACAGTAAGAAATATCATAAACTTATCTTCATAATAACACTAATGCATTACTTTGCTTTATAGTTCCTAACCTTTGAATTCATTAACTCATTTTGGAACCTCATCACGTAACGACTTTTGAACAGAATGATCTCATTTGTTTATTGTTTTGTTTTGTTTTTTGTTTTTAAACGAAGGGCAATCTGTTTTTTAAAATTATTTTTGACTGCATTGAGTCTTCATTGTTGCGTGCTGGCTTTCTCTAGTTGTGGCGAGCAGGGGCTACTCTTCGTTGGGGTGCGCGGGCTTCTCATCGCGGTGGCTTCTTGTTGCACAGCAAGGGCTCTAGGCGCGCGGGCTTCGGTAGTTGCGGCTTGCGGGCTCAGTAGTGTGGCTCACAGGCTCTAGACTGCAGGCTCAGTAGTTGTGGCTTAGTTGGCTTAGCTGTGGCTTAGCACATGGGCTTAGTTGTTCTGCGGCATGTGGGATCTTCCCGGACCAGGGGCTCGAACCCGTGTACCCTGCATTAGCAGGCGGATTCTTAACCACTGCGCCACCTGGAAAGTCCCGATCTCATTTATTTCTAAACTACTTATTTTCTCTATTTACCAGGTGGAAAATACCAAAAAGTGCAAAGTAGAAGAGGAGACCATATCTTAGTTGTCAAAAAGAACACACTGTTAACAATTCTTCACATTTCCTTCCTTTTCTATGCCAAGTATATAATTGAGATCATATTGTACATGCCATTTAAATGTCAAAGTTTTCTCTTTTTTTCTGGTTAAGATGGCAATCTATGACTTTTGTAAAAACTTTGGAAAAGTTGTAGAAAACAGATAAAAGCTCAAATCAGAAAATGAAAACCAGAAAACATACAGTTTATTACTGTAGTTAACCATCGTTAACATCTTGGTGTATTTCCTTCCAGTGTTTTACTCCTTTTAATTTAATTTTTTTTTTTTTAACTTAGTCGGGATCACTCCAAAGCAGGAATGTTTGGGGAGACAGCCTCTGGCTGGGCTGGGAATCAGGCAGCCTCTATTCTCGAGTCCAGTGAACTGGAAGCTGCAGATCAGCACTCTTCTTCCTGGACAGGGGTAGCAAGAGTGAATATTTTCCTTTAAAGCTCACGTGTTTCCGTATTCTAAGCTGATTTGCACATTCTTCTCTTTTTTCCCCAGCATCTTCAAGGCCACCGACACCTGCCCCATGCTTCAACAAGTTATCCTTGATGGCTTCTGGAAGCCCATTTACTTCTGCTTAACTAAAGACTCCTGCCCCCATTTCACCTTCTCCAGCGGTGACTGAGGAGGTGGTAGGAGGCCGCTAGTTCGAAGCTTCAAAGGGACCTGCAAACCTGAACAGTGGAGTCGGAGCCCTAGCCCCGCCGCAGGGTCAGGAGCGCCCGGGGGCTCCACTAGGAGGCTCCGTGTCTCTCTATGGAAGGGTTGCGACCCGGGAAAGCCTTCGTGGCTATGTCCCCGCTCCAGGGGCGTGTAGCTCGCAGAGAGGCCAGCCCAGCCTCACCGCTCCCGAGGTTATCATCAGAGCGCACTTCCACGTGGCTCTGAGTCCTCACATCCCGCTGCCCTCGGGAGGCCTTTTCTCATCGCGAGGTTTTTAGGCCCGACGCTCGCTCTCAGCCTCTCGGGAGATTCCGGCAGGCCTCTGTCCCAGAAAACCAAACGTCCGAGCTCTCTGCCTCGCTTTGCGAGCCAGGAGAAGTGCGTCCCTTCTCGCTTGCCTTATGCCGGGCGAGGCGGAGACCGCACTACCGTGCCGCCAGCCGGAGGGGGGGACGCTCACGTGCGGTCCTCTGTTTTCCAGCCGGTAGCAGTGGATCCCGCGAAACCACCGATCAGCCTACCAGGGTCAGTATTATATTGTCCTGAGAGCTCTCACAAGAGGCAGACAATACCATCCACTCGAGCTCGGCTGCAGACGCGCCCCTTCCCTCCCCCCTCGGTTCGTCTGGACCGCCCGCAGTTGCAAGCGCGCCAGCCGCCGCCGATTTGCCTCGGCCTTTGACAGCTCGGCCCGAGCACCTCCGGGCCTCGAGTCCCGGCTCAAGGGGCGGGGCGAGGCGGGGCGAGCGAGCACTGGGCGGGGCGAGTGCGAGCGGCGGCGCTAGGAGGGAGCGCCCGAGCCCAGCAGAGCAGAGCCGAGCGGAGCGGAGCGGAGCAGGGAGGTGCTGCGGTGAGGCAGGCAGAGCCCGGGCGGCTCCGCGCCGATCGTGCTGCGTCCCCGGGCTCCGCGCAACCCCGCCTCTGCCCAGGCTCCCGCAAAACTTTTATTCTTTGGGGCCCCCTGGGTGTCTGAAGGACTCGGAGAGCTCGGCCCGCTCTGCGCTCCCCTGCGGCGGCGACCAAGGGGGACGTGCATCTCTCACCCGCGGGGCTCTAGCGCCTCGCGCCTCTTCACGTGCCGATCGCTCCCCGGAGCAGCGAGGGGGCAACCGCGGAGGCGCCGCGGGGGCGCCAGCGTCCCGGAACTCTCCCGCCCACCGCGGCAGACCCGCCCGGCGCAACTTTAACTTGATTTCTCTCGTCCAGCCCCGGCACCCGCGACTGCTGCTGCCACTGCCGGCGTCTCGGCAGCCGCCGCCTCACAAAGGGGCGTAGGGAGGGGAGGCGGCGCGGGCGGCTGGCTCAGACGTCGGTGTGCTGGGCGCGGGCCTCCGGGCCGCAGAGGCCGGGAGACAAAAGGGAAACTGCCTCTGTTCACCGTGCGGGCTCGGAGCTGCCTGCTCGTCCATCTTCCGCCCGGCTCCGTGAGCCTCCTCCCCCTAACCGTCGGCTGCTGCTCCGCCTCCCTCCCCGCGGGCTTTCCCCGCAGTGCTACCGGACCCGGCGAGCTTTCGGGGCGCGCGTCGCTGCTGGTGGTTGGGGCTCTAGCGATAATAAATGATAGAGGATACAATGACTTTGCTGTCTCTCCTGGGTCGCATCATGCGCTACTTCTTGCTGAGACCTGAGACGCTCTTCCTGCTGTGCATCAGCTTGGCGCTGTGGAGTTACTTCTTCCACACGGATGAGGTGAAGACCATCGTCAAGTCCAGCCGGGACGCCGTGAAGATGGTGAAGGGCAAGGTGGCCGAGATCATGCAGAACGACCGACTGGGAGGGCTCGATGTGCTGGAGGCCGAGTTTTCCAAGACCTGGGAGTTCAAGAGCCATAATGTGGCCGTGTATTCCATCCAGGGCCGGAGAGACCACATGGAGGACCGCTTTGAAGTTCTTACGGACCTAGCCAATAAGACGCATCCGTCCATCTTCGGGATCTTCGACGGGCACGGGGGCGAGGTAGGAGTTCTCTGGGGCTTTGAGTGTGTGTGTGTGTTTGTGTATGTGTAAACAACAGGACGTGGTGGGCGTGTCGGGTACCACCTGTGTGCGAGGGGCGTGGTGATGACCTGGTGTCGGGCTGGACAAAGCCACTAGTTCCAAACGTGGCCAAGTTGCCAGAAACACCGCGGGATCCAGATCTCTTGTACTGAGGGTCCAGTGTGGGGGAGGAAGGGTCATCCATAACCTATTTCATGCCTCATGAGGTTTCCCAAGGCCAGAGTCCAGCAAATGACTGTGTTAGTTTTGCTGGAAGAGTTAGTGGTTCCTACAGTGAACTTTGGCCCAGGGTCTCAGCGCCCCTGTTATGGGGTTTGAGGCCGAGCTAGACGCAAAGAAGGAAGAAATCTTTGATTGTCGTTAGGAAAAAGATAAAATCTGCAGAGCCGAATCAGTGAGGACTTAGTAAGGATGAAGGAAACTGACTCCTTTCCAGCTCTTTCGCCCTGAGGAGGAACCCGAGGGGCAGCGCTGCGCTTCTTCCTAATTCCATTAACTTTACAAGTGCAATCCGGCCACTTGACAGCAGCGCTTTGCTGGCCGCCTGCTTTTAGCTGGATCGAGGCACGGGACCGAGATGCCTCTGGCCTTTGCAGAGGTGGCAATACCCGCAGAGGTAGCGGTGCCCAGATCTTGCCCCTGCGCCCTGGCCGGCGTGGGACGCAGACGTCTCCCTGCTTCTAAATTCCTTTATTTGGGGTTCATGTGGGAGCAAGAGATGAGGTTAGAGGCCGGTTCAAGTCCCTCTCCCGCATTTCTGCGGCACCCTGATTGCTTGTCGGGGCTCAGATTTCCTGGAGGTCAGGGCGAGAGTTGGCTTTGGTCCTTGGGCATCGGCCCAGGCGAAGTGAGTGGCAAATGTGGCTCCAGAGCGGTGCTCCAGAGAGTAGCAGGCCAGCCACCCCATCTCTCTAAACTTGGCAGTTTGGAAAAGAGTTTCATTGCTGCATACTTTTTTTTTAAAACATACCTTCTTACTCCCCGCACCCCCTCTTCACCACTCTTTCTTCATCATTTCCTCCTTCCCCCGCCCCCTCTTCCCATCCAACTTTTCCCCCTCAATTCTCTTGCCGCTTCTGGTCTCTGGGTGGGCTGTAGGGGATATCATTCTCTTTCAAGCTTGTTCTTTGGCCTTTGTTTTGGGTGAACATTGAGAACGCTCTCAACTGGGTATCTTAACTGCATTCTCTCTTTGATACAAGGTCACTTCACCCAACCCTCTGCTAATCTTTCCCACATACTGTATGTACCTACCTGGTAGAACCAACTTTGCCAGGAATGGCAAACTTGATTGGAAAATTTATTTGGTAGAGCTGAAATCAGTTTTTGCTATCTTCCATCCACCCTAGCCCTTTCTATATTCTGTTTCAAAACGAAGGTTTCTCACTGATTGTAAATTTGTAGCCTCTTGTGTAGTATGGGGTTCTTTCCTTTCCCCTTGGGTAGGTGAAAGATGTGAAGTTAATTGAGGGAAGGGACGCTGTGTATTTGGGTAAAAAACATATCTGAAAGATAAGGTTGCCAATATAATGGCTGATTTGTTTCCTGGTCTGAATCAGAATGTCTATATTTTCATTTTATGTGCCTTGACTGTTGTAAATCATTTAATAAAGCTTATGTTTATTATATACTTTATATTAAAATTGTTGGCAGATGATGATCTGATTCTTGTGTTAGAAAGTACAGTTTTATTCTTAACTTAAAGGTCTGGATGTAGTATTAATGTTGTGAAACTCTGGGTTGTGCTCATCTGGGTGTGCTGCATTGGCATGTTTTGAGCCTGCACATGTAAGTGAATGAGTATTTTTAAATTTTCTTCTAAGCTGATATTCTAAAACGTGAATATTGAAGCCTCCAACAGATTTCAGGTTGAAAAATTTCCAGTATTATCTTCTGGCAAATGTACCATTCAGAAAAGGGGCATGCGAAATGCTTTTATTTAACTAGAAATAGTTTACATGTATAGGGCTTTTCGTTAAATTTTTAAATAATAAAAGAGATCATCATTGTTAGCTAAACTATGAAATGAGTTTCATTGTGCCTTATATTAAAAAGCTTGCTGTTTGCAAAATAATATTATCAGTACCCTGAAATACAGAACAATTGTTCTGTCTATAATATCCTACAGTGCATAGCCAGTTCATTCATTTTGGCTTTGTTTTAGGGCAAAATAAGGAGTTATAAAAAAGAGCTATTTAATTGCTATTGGGAATGTGATGACAAATAATCTTAGGTATTTCTCTCTTCCTTTTTATTTCATTCAAAGAAAATCCAACCATCTAATTCTTGTCTTCTGTGTTGTTTAGCTTCTTTAATATTCACCAGAGGAGGGTGCCACTGTTTGATTTTGGTGTAGATGATAGTTCTCACCTTTCAGAAAAGAGGAAGCTTTTTCTGAACTCTCTACATACACATATATGTAGAGAGTAGTAGTAGTGTGGTATGGAAGATGATGAGGAATTTAATTTTGTTTCTAATAATTCAAACTAATAAGATAGGCTATTAAAAATCAGGACCCATGGTAGTGCTTTTAGATACAGAAGGAACCTAAGCCACCTTGTATATCTATTTCATTCTGTTTTTTAGATGAGAGGTTTATTGATGGCAGGAGAAGTTGTAACCTTCCTTAGACTGCATAGCTTATTCAAGGCCTTTAGTTTGATAAGCTTTATATTAAACCAGTGGACAAATTAGTTTGCATATTTACCTAGGTAAATAGATAGCACACTAGGGATACAGAGGTGAATGAGACATGATTCCTATTCTCAGAAAGTTTCAGTGTGGTGAGAGAGATAGACCTGTGTACCAGAAATTATAGTCATTGTGTGCTTAGGGTGTTATTGGAATACTGAAGAGGGTCATTTAAATCAAATTGGAAGGTGCGAGGCCCTGCTAAAGACACCTTGAAGGCATCATTTACTGCAAGGTTAAAAGTGTAGGCTTTGAATCTGTGCTCTGCCTTAAACTAGCTGTGACCTTGGGCAAGTTGCTTAAGCAGCTTTATCTGGGAGTTTTTTTTTCTTTTTTCGGTATTCGGGCCTGTCACTGTTGTGGCCTCTCCCGTTGCGGAGCACAGGCTCCGGACGTGCAGGCTCAGCGGCCATGGCTCACGGGCCCAGCCACTCCGCGGCATGTGGGATCCTCCCAGACCTGGGCACGAACCCATGTCCCCTGCATCGGCAGGCGGACTCTCAACCACTGCGCCACCAGGGAAGCCCTATCTGGGAGTTGTTAATCTGAAAAATATGGATAATAATGCATGTGAGGTTCATGTCATCAGTTGTATTAATACCCTATCTAGAAAAATACTTGATGGAGAGAAGGATGTGGAAGAAGAAAGCTTAGAGACCAAGAAGTCTGTAATGTTGGGGCGACGGTATCCAAGGGAAGGAAAGAGACTCTACACATGAAAGCCACAACTTTGATCACTAGACAGGTGTATGTTGGATATAGATAATTCATTAGGTATCCACCGAACTCTCTATCACTGTTTGTTCTAACTTCTGGTGAACTGATTATTAATTTAGGATTCCAGGTATCCTAGCATTGGGGAAGTAGCATCCTGGCTTCAGGTGCAAATTTTCTGATTAGTGAAAAGGAATATTCTTTATGATTAATTAATAAATTGGTATTCTGACTTGTACTTAAGCCTCTTCTGAGTTGTTAACATGAGTTAGTTCTCGAGTCTGTTCAACTGTGTATTTTTGACAAAGCTATGTTCAACTGTGTATTTTTGACTAAGCTATGTCTCCAGACTTGTTATGCTGAGAACCAGACTCTGGATGGCTGTGATTTCCAGATGGATGATAGCTTAATGAGCCATGTTTTTTTTAGAGGTGCTATGGACCAGCTTCCTTACTTGATTCCCTTGGGCCCTTGATAACATTCTAACCACTATACTATGGATGGATGGTTGAAAGTGTGTGTGTGTGTGTGTGTGTGTGTGTGTGTGTGTGTGTGTGTGTGTGTGTCTAAAGCTATGGCAGTGACTCTTTTGCTGTATAATGAAAATTAAAATAACAAAAAGGAAAAAAATAGCTTAGATTGTATCAACTAATGTGGAAAGGTTATTTTTAAAATTGCAAAATACTGTTTATCTAAGAAAATTGTTTTGGGTGCTTATCTATAATTTTTATCCACAGGCAAAATATGTTTTTTGTTTTAAACTTTTTATATTAGCTAGAAGAAATACCACTGACCGTTTGAGGCACCTTTGTCAATGTTCATGGCTGAAATTTATATAGAAGAATGATTGTGTTCTATATGTGTATGGACATTATTGTATTAAAGGTCATATATCATTGTATCATAAAATTGACACACAGCCATTTAAGCTTAGAGTTCCACACTTCACATCAGAGAGAAGCTATACTTCCGGTGCTTGTCAGGGGCTATAGTCTTGAGGCTTAGCACTTCTCAGAAGCTCAGAAGACAAACTGCTAACGGAGGGTTGCCTGAAGGATATGTACAGTCTAGTTCTTTTTTTTGGTACGAGGGCCTCTCACTGTTGTGGCCTCTCCCGTTGCGGAGCACAGGCTCCGGACCCGCAGGCTCAGCGACTCATGGCTCACAGGCCCAGCCGTTCCTCGGTATGTGGGATCTTCCCGGACCGGGGCACGAACCCGTGTTCCCTGAATTGGCAGGCGGACTCTCAACCACTGCGCCACCAGGGAAGCCCCCTGTCTAGTTCTTTAGATGAGTGGTTCTTAACTTTTCTTGAGTCATGCTTCTCTTTGAGGATGTTATGAAACTACCGACATATCCCCCAGAAAAATGGACGTGAGCACAGCAAGTTTTGTTTATAATTTCAAAGAGAATTAGATGCCTGAAGCCTCTGGATTTTAGGTTAGTCTAGATAGAATAAAATCTATCTCTGGTAAATCTAGACCTGCAGGGAGCTGTGTACCTGGACCTCACCTTGCCCTGATTGCCTTCCTCTTCCTTCCTCTCTGTCATTTTGCATTTATTGACTTGTGTGTTGGCATTTGTTTGTGAGGATTGTTATGAGGGATGGTCTCCCAAAGCTCTCTGACAAATCAACTTTAGGGATGTCACTGAAGACTTTATTTGTTACAGTATATAATATCCTCTTTATGAGGACCAAGGAAGAGAGAGTTCTCTAAGAGCTTTTTGTTTTTATCTTAAGGATGCTGAATCATGTAACTCATTGGATCATCCTGTGTTTGTTGGCTGCCAGCAGTGTTAGAGCCAAACCTCTGACCTACCTCTAGCAAGTGTGCGCAATTTTATTAATTCGGTACATGAACCTCACTCCCAGGACAGCTTATATTTCCTACATTTAGTTTTCCTTTGTCCCATTTTTCTCTTTCTCCTCTTAGATATGTCATTTTATCTTGTGGTATATGTATTTATGTAAGTTTCATTGGCTCCTCTCTAAAATAAGATATACTACTTCCAAAAAAATAAATTATGAGTGGCATAATGAATGATCTGCCTTCCAGACGTTACAACTGACGTTACTAAATGTTGGGCTCCCACATTACTGATGTACAAGAAGCCTGTAGATTTAGTGTGGACAAATGCCTTAGGGTTTAAGAGAAAATTCAGGTTATTTTGTTTTAAAATGGCACATTAACATTTGTGCCCCAAAAGGGGGAGGCACTTTACCTTTTTTTAAAAAATAAATTTATTTATTTTATTTTTATTTATTTTTGGCTGCGTTGGGTCTTTGTTGCTGTGCACGGGCTGTCTAGTTGAGATGAGCGGGGGCTACTCTTCACTGCAGTGCACGGCCTTCTCATTGCGGTGGCTTCTCTTGTTTCAGAGTACGGGCTCTAGGCACGGGTTTCAGTAGTTGTGGTGCACAGGCTTAGTTGCTCTGTGGCATGGGGGATCTTCCCGGACCAGGGCTTGAACTCTTGTCCCCTGCGTTGGCAGGCGGATTCTTAACCACTGCGCCACTAGGGAAGCCCCGCACTTTCCCTTTAATAACCCATTCCTGTCCTGTGCTTAGCAGCTGTTTGTAGGTGAATGTAGGATCCTGACTGCTGACCATGGTGCATCTTCTGAACAGATTGTTTAGAAATTCAGTTTAATTAAACCAACATTTTCTGTATAGTCTGTGGCATAACAGAGTTATGCTCTCTGTGATGCCCAAAGATGGATCAGTATATTCTCTGTCCTCAGGGAGCATTCCATCTACTTGAAGAGATGAGTTTTTAAAAAATAGCAGAACTACAAGATGCAGTTGGACCACCTACAAGAGAGTGGTGGCCTGATGGAGCGAGCTTGGGGAGTCTTGGATAATTTTGAAGAGGAACTGACATTTGACTATATCCTAGCATTTCAGTAGACAGAGATTGGGTGGAGGGAGGATGAAAAGATGACATAACAGGTGGAAGAAAAAGTGTGAACATGGATCAGAGGAAGTAAAATGCAGTCACAGCTGGAAGAAAGGCAGGTAGCTCTATTTGTTTAGAGCAGGCTTTCCCCATATGCTGTAATCTAGAAGCCCACTCATTTTTCTTCCATATTTAAGTACCTTCTGTTTTATGATATACTTCATATTGCTTTTTACTGATTTATTTTTATAAGTTTATTTATTCACTTTTGGCTGCATTGGATCTTCGTTGCTGCATGCAGGCTTTCTCTAGCTGCGGAGAGCGGGGGCTACTCTTCGTTGCGGTGCGCGGGCTTCTCATTTTGGTGGCTTCTCTTGTTGCGGAGCATGGGCTCTAGGTGCGTGGGCTTCAGTAGTTGTGGCACGTGGGCTCAGCAGTTGTGGCTTGCGGGCTCTAGAGCGCAGGCTCAGCAGTTGTGGCGCACTGGTTTAGTTGCTCTGTGACATGTGGGATCTTTCCGGACTAGGGCTCGAACCTGTGTCCCCTGCATTGGCGGGCAGACTATCAACCACTGCACCACCAGGGAAGTCCCATATTGTTTTTTAGATATCTGTGTTTTTAAAGTTAAGTATATTTGTTAAAAAAATAAATTTCATATCAGCACTGTGAGTAGAAAGTCCATAAAATGAAATTCTTGGCCTCCAACTTGCTAATAATCTATCTCCATCTTGATGGAGTAGAGCGATTCTAAAAAAGTTCTTCTCCTAGTCTCTGGTTACCTCTAGAGTCCTTCTGTCCCCCTCCCCTGGCTCTTTATGAACAGAAAGGTGGCTTTTAAAATTGAACTATTGACCAGTTAAATTGAAGTGAGGCAGGTTGCTTGTTCCCTTCGCAGGTGGAAGGTACCTCTGGTGATGCCACTCTTTGAGGAACCCTGGTTTGGAACAGCTTTCCACTGTGTGGACTCATGTGAGAGATGAGATTTCATGTGTAACACACCTCCATGGGGAACCCAGAATGATAGGCAGTTCACAGTGTTCTAGTAGAAATTCCACCCCCATTTCTAACGCAGGTACATGAGAAGACATTATAGGCATAAACCTGAATCCTTTCTAGCTTAGTTTAAAAAGTAAATAATTCATAAGTTTTTGGTACTTGAGCCATTATTGGTTACAAACTATGACTACTTACAATGACAGGATACACAGTGACATGTGTGCTGGGACCCACAGTTGAGGAGCCTTAGCCTGGAGTTTATGGTAAACCCAGGTGAGGAGTTGGAGATGCTGCTGGAACGTTTGTCAGCACTGACACTGAAAGCCACACTGAGCAGCCTGGGCCATGTGCTGTAGATATTGGAGAACCACTGGATATTTTTGAGCAAGGGAATGGCTTTTAAATCCATGCTTTAGTAATTCTGTTCCTTTAATCTATATAGAGGATTGATGTGAATGAACAAGATAGAAAGGGTGTGTGTGTGGGGGGTGTCAATTGGGGAGGCCTGGACCAGAGCAGTGAAGAGGAAACCCAGGGGTGTGGGCCATTGCTGGAAAGGGGGAAGGAATGAATTGGAGACCCTCTGAAGTAGTAAGACTGCTGTGGGGGTCCCCAGTGTGACAGCGTCAACATGATAGAGGGCGGTTGATAGAAGAGCAAATTTGGACAGTAGTGAGAATAGTGTGAGTTTGGCTGTAAATTTGTTTCCCTTTTTCCCTGGATGTTTTCTGGGATGTTTTTTGGGATTCATAAAATGTTTGTTGACTGTTTAGCTCCCCAGTTTGTAAAACATTATTTCTGTCATACCTTCTCTAAATGGTTACATTTTAAAATAATGAAAATATACATTGTATGTAATATCTGATTTATTCAAATGGAAAGGCATTTATTACAATTCCAATGGAAAGGCATTTATTACAATTTTACTTTGTTACCAGGAATAATTTAGGCTTGTTATGAGGTTGGTTTTCCCAAGACTAAAAACCAGCACTATATCTTCATGTCTCTTAAATGATTTCATTTCCTTGACACTGCTTTTAAAATAAAAAATATGTATATCATTCAGTCTCAGATGAAAATGTTCCCTGGGCTCTGTTCAATTTAAATGTAAGCTCATAATTCGTCAGGGACTCAGATTTTTAAAAAGTGATATTTTAATTTTGAACGTTAATACTTGAAGCATTTGTTTTATTCTAATTTCTACCTTAATCTTGAACTACTTCAGTAATATAGTTTTGTGGTTTAACTTTTATTACCATTTTAATAATCCTATTTAATAAATATGAAAGTAAATCTGCAGCAAATTAAACATATTTAAAAATAAATTAATTTTAAAATTATAAGAGTAATATGACTACATGATAGATAGTATAGAAAAGAAAAAAAATCATTCAAAATTTCATTATCCTGTCACATCCACTGTTACGATTTTGGTGTATTACTTGTTCGTCTTTTTTAATATGCATTTAAAATATAATTTTACAGTGTTATACATATAGCTTTAAATCTTGGCTTTTTTTTCACTTTGTACAATCCTGTAAACCCTTAGTTATTTTGCTCCATAATTCTTTATTATATTTCTAACGTATTTTTTAGTGATGGAGTGATATTTTACTGAATGGATATTTGATAAATTACTCAATTGCTTCCTTGTTGGTATACATTTAGGTTCCTCTAACTTTTCACCATCACAAATAACATTGTAATAAGTGTTTTTGTGCTTTTACTGTAGTTTGGATTATTTCTCCAGGGTGGGTTTCCAGAAGTGGGATTTCTGGATCAAAAGAGAAGTAAAGAAACCACTATTATTGGTAGTAATGATATTAATAATGGTTGACAATTATTGAATATGTATAATATGCCAGGTAGTGTTTAAAGTACTTTACTTATATTACCTAATTTTAATTATCATAACAATTTTTGAGGTAGGTACTGTGTTATCCACATTTTACATATGTAGAAATTAAGGCACTGAGAGGTTAATTTGCCCAAGGACTGTCCACAGTTCATAGATGGTGAAACTAGGATTTGAAACTGGGATTCAAAGTTAGAGCTATTTATCTCCAAAGCCTGTGCTATCAGATTCTGGTTGGAGTTCTACAAATCTCATAATTTGGGCAATAAAGTGCAGATAGCATTGTTAGGTGGACCCTGCCTGGTCTTCTTGTGTTAGTCAGTAAGACTTGGTGTTTCTTCTTTGACGGTTGTGTCCCCGTGTCCCTGTGACATGTTGCTCTTGAAAACTCTACACTGGAACCTTGGTAGGTAGATCTTATAATTACCTGAGAAAGTCCTGAAGTTAAAAAAATTAGAGGTCAGAAGTCAGAGCAGGTGATGACCCACACTTAAACAGCTGTTCTCAGCCACTCCCCTTCTTTGCTGGCAGAATCTCTAACCCACTACAGAGATTCCCTGACGTTTTTGCCTCTTGACTCATGAAAGGCTTGCATAGATGTTATGGTGGCATTAACATAGCCATTCTCAATAAACAATAACGATTTATATTTTATTTTAAGGTACCAAGGGCTTGACTTTAGAATAAGTATGTAGGGGTGTGTGTATATTTGCATAATTTCCCTTTATACTGAAGCACTGTATTCCCCCCCCTTTTTTTTTGAGGGCCAAAATAATTTCCTAATACATAAATGACTGTAAATTTAAAAGAGCAAAATACTATTGTTTCATTTATTTATTATTTTTGGCTGTGTCGGGTCTTAGTTGTGGCACACAGGATCTTTCGTTGTGGTGCGCGGGCTTCTCCCTAGTTGTGGCGTGTGGGTTTTCTCTCTCTAGTTGAGGCACGCAAGCTCAGTAGTTGTGGCCCACGGCTTAGTTGCCCCGCGGCATGTGGGGTCTTAGTTCCCCGACCAGGGATCGAACCCGAGTCCCCTGCACTGGAAGGTGGATTCTTTACCATTGGACCACCAGGGAAGTCCCTTTTCATTTGTTTGTAATACTGAGTTGGTATGTTTAGTTTGAGTAGATGCTACGTCTTTTGTTTCCATTCCAGAAGACTACTTAATACTTTGTTCTCTTAGTCAAGCCTAGTCTTCAGGGATGGCTAGTTATAATCTGTTTTTAATATAAATCTGCAAGTTAGGCATCTCTGGGCCTGTAATCACTTGGAAAGGGTGCCTTTTTATAATTTCTACAAAAGTGTAAGTCACCATAGCAATAGGCTGTATTTCTGAGACTCACATTCTTTACTATACCGTCCATCATTGTTGCCCTTCTTGTTCTGCTCCTGTGTGAGCAGCTGACAGATAATCTGTGTTTTAGTTCCTAAGCCGAAGACCAGTTACCCACTGCACATTATGCAGCAAACCTTATGACTTCCCTAGAGAAGTGAATACTTATTTGCGTTTGCTTTTCAACATTGTTGGTCATTATAAATGTGAATGGGGCTTTAATGCCCTGTAGTAATAAATCTTAAATATTTGAAATGGTATTTTTAACAGGACAGTGTATATTCATCACTACTCTTGGGCAGTAAAGTTTTAAACCTAAAAACATTACAAAATTTTTATTCTCTTAGTTATAGAATTGCCATAGGTCAGAAACTGTTTTATTCTGATAAGTATATACCATTTCCTTTTTAATCTAGTAAGTGCTTTCATTTCTCT
This sequence comes from Neophocaena asiaeorientalis asiaeorientalis, assembly GCF_003031525.2. Lineage (NCBI taxonomy): Eukaryota > Metazoa > Chordata > Mammalia > Artiodactyla > Phocoenidae > Neophocaena > Neophocaena asiaeorientalis. The sequence continues at coordinate 38,718 of NW_020172274.1, forward strand.
TTTTAATTAAATAAATTAACTCTTAGTTAAATTAGTCACTGGACATTTTCTGGCCAATAAGCCTCTTAACTGACACTGGCAAGATTTTATAGAAATTGAGACATAGATTTCGATCATACTGTTCACCTTTTTAATCCTTAGTATAACGAGATGAATTTGCTATAAGAACTGAGTTGCACAGGTATGTGATAAATATAACTGGCCCAGAATTTGGGATTAAGAAGTTTTTACTTCTCTTTTATTTTAACACTTAGATGTTTTCCTAAATTTCTGTTTAGAAAGAAGATAAATTTTCTCTTTAGATAGGCCTGGCAGGGATCTTGAATTGTCGTATAATCCAAATATAGTGCCTAAGGCTTCACAGCTACATGAATAATCTATTTTTAAAGACTTTCATCAAGGATATTCCACATTGGTCCTGGAGAATTTTTTTTGCTATAATCCTCTCAGGAAAATCATCTTTATATGTGAACTATATCCCTTTGGTTTAAGCCTATTTCTTTTAGTCTGGCCTCAACAGAGATAATTTAGGATTAAGTTGTTACCATTTGTAAATCAGTAAGATTATGGTAATCAAAAATCTCCTCCCCCCATATTAAATAGGTACATCAAATTTACGGGAGAAGTACTCATCTCAGAAAAAGGGGATACAAGATAATTTCAACCGAAGACAGAATAATGTTTCCAGATAATCAATAATGCCTCCTTTCTGTAAAGAGCTAGTTTGGCAGTAAAGGAAATGTCCTCTTCCAGTTTTACAGATTGACTGGTTTTGTCTTTTATGTCCATTGTCAGAGACTTAAGTGCTTCAGCTGGAGTAAATTTGAGCTGCACATCTAGGTGGTGCATTATTTGAAAGTTTTTGGTTGCAAGTGACAGAATACTCAAGTGGAAGCAGCTTAAACTCTAGGGACATTTATTATCTCACATAACAAATGGCCTGGAAGTACGTGTTTCCAAGGTCGGTTAATTCAGCAGCTCAGTGACTTCAGTCTTTATATAACTACATCCAGAGACATGAAAAAGAAACTGTACCTGTCCTGCATTCTTAAAGCCTGAGGAAAACCTTCCTAGAAACTACCCCTCACATCTCCTAGGCCAGAATTGTGTCCGTGTCTAAACCAATGACTTGGCCATGGGAATACCATCACCATGATGATGAACTCTGACCCAACATAATTCACCCCATTTCTGGGGAGGAGCCCAGCTGCCTCTGGAGGTCATGACAGCCTAGAAAGGTGAACGAAACTAGAGTTTTGTTATCTAGAAGAAAGGAAAGTGGGAATGTTTGTTGGTTGGGCCCCACAGGTGGGAAGGGGGTTCAGAGAAGGTAGCCTGGAACATTTCTTGTCTACACATTTGCAACCTCGTTGAAGAATGTTGCTGTAAAGTATATAACACTGACATGGCGGGGGGGAAATTTAGAAGACTTTAGAAAAGGGTAAACCATCTTATTTTCGAATTGGCTTAGGGATGACTTTGCCTGGAAGCTGAGATATAAATTTGGTATTTTAGGGTTCCAGGAAGTCTTGAAAAACTATGAGGAGGTAGTTTCCTAAATAATTCAAGTTTTCTCTCTGTTCTCTGTTAAGACACAACAAGGAGGGACCTGGGTGTTTGGAGAGTAACAGGTGTTTTTTTTTCTCTAATATATGACTGTGTGTTCAGTGTAGTTAATGCTATTGATAAATGTGGAAGTATCACAGCAGGTCTTTTGTTGGCTATCCATTTCTATTTTACCATCTTTCTGTTTCAGAAAATGAATTTGATCAAATTCAGTAGGATTTTTGTCCCTTAATTATTAAATGTCATTAAGTTTTATTATTTTGTTTAAAAATATTTGAGTCTACTCCAGGCCAAGGAGAGGAGATTCCTGGGAGGTTCAAAATTTTGTACCCATTTTGGAGCAGGGCATTCTGGCACTAGTCTCGGCTACAGGGAGAAGGGAGGGCATTAAAGTCTTCAGATTTTTCTGTAGGACAAATGAATGCACTTGGAATAAATTCTGTGTCTGCCTATAGAGTACTCATCCTACTGTTCCTGCTATAAATTGATTACAACAAGGACATCTTTTTGTTGTTTTCCTGACTGATTATTGCCAGTCGGTAGAAGTACTTACTGAGTAAACTTCCCATTTAATTTTAGTACCTTTTCTGGTGATTCATCCACTACATTTTTTTCCCCCATAAAGATATGCAATCATATTGTCTACAAATAATGTACTTGTGTCTCCTACTTTCTAAATAGTTATGCTTTTTGTTTTTGTTTACTGCCTCAATGGACTAGTTAGAACAGAACAATGTTCTGTAATACTCATGATAGTGGGTGTTATCATGTTTTTGTATTTGAGATTATTTAAAAAGTTTGAGATGAGGGGAATGTGAAATGGCCTTAGTTTATGGACAATAGGGCTAACTTTTCTTTACTGATATAATGAAAGATGAAAACCAATGGTAAAGTAAGAGCCAAAGAAGAAAGGATATTCCAGGGATAGTAATATAGAGAATGAACAATCACAAGAAAGGACTAGAACTGAGTGTAGATATGATGCTGAAAACCAGAGTGCATTGATTACATGAAGCAAAGAACACTGTCTTTTCTTCTTTGGGGAAAAATTGTCATCACTAGGTCCATCTCATGAAAATGTTCTAGGAAGCATTAGTAGTCTAAACAATAGGCACAGTATGTGACATGCAGGATACTGATTCTGCAGGTTGTGGAAGACCTAGCAAGATGAGATGCACGTAGGAATCCCTCCTTCTGGTTCCAGAGGAGTGGAAGGTCTGGAGCCATCTTCCCCTGGCACCTCTGCTGGTTTTGGTGAAGGTTATCCTTTTTTTTCCTCTGGGACTTCAAGAAGATTCTTGCCCTAATTTCTACTACATGTCTTGTAAGAAAACAGCAGCTGGTTGTGGAAGAGTATCATACTGAGGGGGTTAGGTCCTAAGTTGGTGTAAAAAGACAAGGTCATGTATAGCCAAAATCTCCCTGGAATATTCCCTCAAATTGACTGTAAGGAATAGTGTATATGATGTTGTACCTCTTATTCTGTAGAGCAATATGTAGTTATAAATGTATAATATCCCAAGTAACATATAGTATAGAATAAAATGTAGTATTTGCAGGTAAAATATAGTTTTAAGGTGTTTTAAATGATATAAAAGAGTATCTTGAATTTGTGTAAATTTGTAAATAGCACCATTTCACTGTACCTTCTGTAAGATAATAGAATAAGAAATTGAAGAATATTTTTGAGATTTTCAGGTGACGACAGGAACTTACTTTTTTTAGAGAGAGCATGTTATACATTTCTGTGTGATCACTTTGAGAAAATTTAGTTTCTTAAAGTTTTAAAAGTACAAAGCAGAATAAACATGTGGCTTTTTGGAGTTAGGAGTAAGATTAATTTATCCTGATTATTTTGAAAGTTAATTTTAGAGAGATAATTATAATGCCATATTGAGTACTTTATTTTTAATCTAAGTGCCAGCCATATCTTTGACGCTAGATGGGAATACAGAGATGGGCACATAGCCTGGTAATTTGTATTCATAAATACATAGAAGTAGTTTATACTTGCTATTTCTTTCTTGCCTATGGCTTGAGACCCTGGGGGATTTTATTCTCCAGCGATTTCAGAAGAGAGACCAATCAGGAATTCTGACCTTTCCCACTTTCCTGGTGTCTCTCCTGAGTGTCTGATATGGTACCTCAGGCCTAAATTCTTTAGATAAATGTCTGTTCCTGGGTTTGTCTAAGAATGAGACTTTTTGAGCAGCAAGGAATTCTTGGAAAGGAAGCTTGTATTTTAAGTATCTATGAGATCCAAGTGGCTGCTGATGAAGAAATCACGCGAGTAAAGAACTGGGATCCTGACAGTGGCCAAAGAAGCTCTTTACATTTCCCTATTAGAGCCATAGACCCTGCTCTGGTCCACAGAGCCACATAGCGATGGAAATTTTTTATCCCCAAAGGATTATGTAATGCAAGCAGTTTTAGACATGAAAGAGTACAGGCAGGCATGTATTTTGGAAATATCGCATAAGAGGGAATTCTTTGATGGAAAGGACAGCTAGTTTTTTTTTTTTCTCTCTCAAAAATAGGATAACAGTGGGAGTGCCCAAGTGATGTTTCCACTTTACCAGAGAGAAGCCCTCATCTCCAGCCTTCATGGTGACTGTCTGTTAATGGAGATTAAGATATCCACTTTCTTCATTTAAAAAAATTTAACATTGGTATGATATTATCTGATACACAGTCCGTATTCCAATTTTGATGATTGTCCCAACTGTCCTTTTTTTTTATTTATTTATTTTATTGATTGATTGGCTGCGTTGGGTCTTCGTTGCTGTGCACGGGCTTTCTCTAGTTGTGGTGAGCTGGGGCTACTCTTCATTGGGGTGCGTGGGCTTCTCATTGCGGTGGCTTCTCTTGTTGCCGGAGAACGGGCTCTAGAGCGCAGGCTCAGTAGTTGCGGCGCACGGGCTTAGTTGCTCCGCGGCATGTGGGATCTTCCCAGACCAGGGCTAGAACCCATGTCCCCTGCGTTGGCAGGCAGATTCTTAACCACTGCACCACCAGGGAAGCCCCCAACTGTCCTTTTTAAAAACAGCTTTAGATATGATTGACATACAGTAAACTGCACATATTTAATATATACAATTTGATGAGTTTTATATATACCCATGAAACCATCACCACCATCGAGATAATGAACATATCCATCACCCTCAAAAGTTTCTTCATGCCCCTTTGTAATACCTTTCTTCCAATGTCCTCCAATCCATCCATCACTGAGCAACCATTAATATGCTTTCTGGCACTATAGAGGTAGTTTGCATTTTGTAAATGGAAATATACAGTATGTACTTCCTTTCTTCCTGGCTTCCCTCCCGACCCCCCACCCCAGCATAATCATTGAAATTCATCTATGTTGTTGCATCTGTCAATAGTTAATTCATTTTTATCACTTAGCATTCTGTTGTATGGATATATCAACGTTTGAACATCCATCACATGATGTTGGACAGTTGAATTGATGCCAGTTTTTGCCTGTGAACATTCATGGACAAGTCTTTGTACTGACTTTTGCTTTCATTGCCCTTGGGTAAATACCTAGGAATAGAATGGCTGGATCATATGGTAGGTGTATACTAGCTTTCATTTTTTTAAAAAAATATTTATTTATTTATTTACTTGGCTGTGCTGGGTCTTAGTTGTGGCACGTGGGATCTTCGTTGCGGCATGTGGGATCTTTTTTTTTTTTTTTAGTTGCGGCATGCTGGATCTTTTAGATGCAGCATGCAGAATCTAGTTCCCTGACCAGGGATTGAACCTGGGTCCCCTGCATTGGGAGCATGGAGTCTTTGCCACTGGACCACCAGGGAAGTCCCGGTAGGTGTATATTAGCTTTTAAAAAAACTGCTAAACTGCTAGTCCAAAGTGGTTGTACTATCTTACATTTTCATCCTCCATGTATGAGAGTTCTAGTTGCTCTGCAGCCTTGCCAGTCTTTTAAATTTTAGTACTTCTAATAGTCATGAAGTGGTTGCTTAATGTGGTTTTAGTTTGCATTTTCCTAATGACTAATGATGTGGAGTTTCTTTTTAATGTACTTTTGGGAAGATGGTCTTCTTTTGAAAACACAGAAGAGGATGGTTATTAAATCTTGGTTTTCTTGTAAAATCTGACTTTTATCCTTGTCTCTATGTTGTGAGTGAAAAAAGAGAATAAGAAGTGAGAGGGGTAGGAGTGATTAGACATGACTCTCTCTTACTGAGAGAGGCTAGGAGTATAGCCAAAAAATAAGAGGTGTTGAGAGGTTGCACAGGGTAACCAAGAAATCAGATGAAACAAGGAGAGTGGATGAGAAGACCAGGGCCTGAGACCACTAAGGACAGTTTGTATTATCAGATTCTTTCATGTTCTTAAAACCACATGTTCTTATATTCCAAAGGAAAAATCTGAAAGAGACTTCTCTTAAAAAAGTGCCTTTGAAAACAGAGACTGTAGACACTGCTTCTGCTTTCTTTCTACTTATTTATTTCCTGTTATCATCTGACTCTTTTTCAAACCTGTTTTTTTGCAGGTTTTCAGAGGCCTCATAACTGCCACGTGTGATGGCTTATTTCCAGCCCTCATCTTCATAGATTTTTCTGTAGGATCTGGCTTTCTTGACCACCTTTGTCTTCTTAAGACTCATCTCCCCAGCCTTGGTGACACACTTATGTTTTTCTTTTCCTCCTCTGACTTCTGTTAGGTTTTCACTTCCTTATGAACCTGGGTTTTGAGGACAGCTGTACTCAGTGTGCTGGTGCCATTTTGTTTCTTTGCACCAGAATCTTTGCAACTTCCATGGATTCAGCCATCCTTTCTGAGCAGAGGGCTCTCCTTCCCATCTAGAGTCCACATCTTTGCATGCTGACTTATTGTTTTCTTTCTTGGTGTCACCTCCATAACAACCTGTCTGAAACCGAATTTGCCTCCTGTGTTCATAGATTAATTTCATCTCCAGACTTGTCTCTTTCTGTCATGGTGCTTTTTCTCAGTCTCCCACTCTTGAAACTACCATGTCACCTTTGCTTCTTCCCTCTTCATTCAAGTCTGTGAGACTGTGTCATACCTCTCATCTCTGTCTCCATCTTTATAGTCATGCTGCCACGATCCTAATTCAGGCTTTTCATCATGTCCTGCTAGGATTGTGACAGTGGCTTCGTAACTGGTCGCTTAGTCTCTGGTCACTCTCCCTTCCAATCCACTCACTGATGTCTCTGATAGATCATTCTTCTAAACTCACTGGGTTGTACATTGTTTCTTTTAAAAAGTCTGTGATTTCTACCAACCATGATTTATTTCTCTGAAATTTGTAGAGTTCTAATGGCATCCCTGACTACTTTACCTTACTCAACCTTATCTTCTGTTGCTCTCCTACACAAAGCTCTGCACTGCAGTAAAATTGGTCTCTTTATTATTCCCCGAATACCTGATGGGTACACATGCCCACTGCTGCTACTGGTTAAAAGCTGTATTCCATTCTCTGAGAGATTTCTCGTTCCTCTTCCCCCATAGCTGTGTCTTGTCCTTATTCCAAGGCTTCCCTCAATTTCCTGCTCTTCTATGAATTCTTGCTTGGTAAGTCAGCTTTAAGTAATCATTCCCTCCTTTGAACTTATGATCTGTGACAGACAGTTGAACATTTTGTGTTATGACTCATTTTTAAGGTACTTTTTCTCTCCAGCCAGAGTTCAACTTCCTTGAGTTTCATGCCTCTGTGAAGTCTCTCTGGTGTGCCTGCACTGTTCCAGACGCTTGCATTCTGATAATAACAACACCTTACAATAATTCTAGAAGTAATGATACCTTGAAAATGAAGAGGAGACACCAAGTTGTATGACTGCGTTTGTTATCATTTTATCAGCTGGAAACCACAGGGCCCTGCTCATTCTGACTGTTGAGTGGCTGCAACATGCTAGGTGCTTTCACTGATGCTCTCTCACTGAATCCTCATGGTCCTTTGAGGCAGCTGTGGTTATCTTCATTTTACAGCTGGGGAAACTGAAGCTCAGACTACTGTGTGCCCAGGGTTACACAACTGCTAAGTGGCAGAGCTGGGATGAAAATATTTCCCTTGTCTGCCCCGATTCCAAAGCCCTCCTCTTCTCTGTGCCACACTGTCTTTATAGGTAAGGACAAGATTTGGCAAAGCATTCACATGGGGGTTATTTCTGAGGTACTGTTAGCACTCAGTTTGTAACACTTTAGATTATTTGTAATAAATGTTTCAAGTACATGGGAATGGAATCAAGTTGAGGAGATAAAGTAATTTATTTACACCATTCACTTGTATTTACTCTTTGTTTTTCTCAACAACTCTGGTGGCTTGTGCAATGTATGGTCCATCCAGAAGCCCTTTAAATAATGACCAAAGAAAATGCAGATTAAATGTATAGAATTCTGAAGATTAGCCTAGGCAAGAGGTTTTCATCAGTTTGACAGGTGACTCTATTTCTGGTTGTAAGGCAGGAATTTTGAGAATTGAAGCTGGCTCTTCAGAGGAAGCTAGGCAACCTTCTCTGCTTTAACTCAGTCTGCCCTTCCAAAGGTGGGTCAGTTATTTGGTTGGGTTGTTATGGATTTTAGGGCATTAGGCATGCCTCAGCTTTCAAAGATAAGTCCAAAAGAACATCCTAGAGCTCAACTGAAAAAAAAGTTCAATCTATAGCTTCCCTCCCAAAAGCATCATGCAAAATAAAATTATACATAGTATTTAGTGAGTATCAAAGAGTAGGGAAATATAAATGAACGGTTTCGGCTGCCTGGGTGTAGAAACGGTGATTCATAGACTTGAGATTTGGAACTCAAACATTCTTGGTTTGTACTCAGAGGAGAGACGTGTCAGATAAGTTGCATGACAGAACAGAAAATAGCTTACTGAGAGTGTGGGAATACCTTAGAAAGGAATAAATGTCGCCAACTTTATCTCATTCTACCTAATGTCATCAAAATATATGTTTCCTCTACACTAGTTATTGAGTAGAAGCCATGGCATTTTAGGAAACATCCAGCATGAGGAGTTTATAGACTTCTCATGTACAAAATGGACATTTTCTACTTTGGGGAGCTTTTTGAATCATGTTGAAAACCAAAGTAACTCAATTCTTAACAGGTAACTCTGTTAGCTACCTCCTTCTCAGCTCCTCCAACCATGGGGAAACAGAAGTTGCTTTGTAGTTCTTTTCACCCATGCAGTTATCACTAATCACCATTCCAGAGAAAGATGAGGTCTTATAGGATGAAAACTTGATATTTCCTCAAGCAGTTGACTAAATTTCCCTTTGGCAGTGTTGAATTTCAGTTGAAAAACATTTTTACCTTTCTGAAATTGGGTAGAAGTTATGGCTGTGAATGTTTGGGTTAGCATTATGCCTGTTTTTACCTTTTATTTATTGTATATCTCCCTTCAGATATGCTGTACTACCTTGGTGCCTTATACAGAGTGGGTACGCCGTAAATGTTTATCAGATTAATCTCATCAGGGAGTCAGAGAAGATTAGTACTATGCAGGTTCTTTGGTTGCTTTTCTACTTCTTTTAGAATGAGAACTTAATCTAAATAATTTCTAAAATATTTTCTTTTCTTTAAAATATTTTAAAATTGTGATAAAATCATATAACATAAAATTTACCATCTGAAGAACCATTTTTAAGTGTACAGTTCAGTAGTCTGAAGTATATTCACATTGTTATACAACAGATCTCCAGAACTTTTGCATCTTGAAAAACTGAAACTCTGTATCTGTTAAACAGTAATTCCCATTCTTGTCTACCTCAATCCTTTTATAACTACCATTCAACTTCCTGTTTCTATGAATGACTACTTTAGATAACGCAATCATTCAGTATTTGTCTTTTTGTGGCTGGCTTATTTTACTTAGCAAAATGTCCTCAAGATTCATCTATGTTGTAGAACGTGGATATTTGGGTTGCTTCCACCTCTTCACTATTGTGATAATGCGCCTATGTACATGGGTGTGTAAATATGTCTTTGAGATGCTGCTTTCAATTTTTTTGGATTATATACCTAGAAGTGCAAATGCTGTATCATATGGTAGTTCTGTTTTTAATTTTTTGAGGAACTGCCGTACTATTTTCCATAGTGGTTGCACCATTTTATACTCCTGCCAGCAGTACACAAGGGTTCCAACTTCTCCACTTCCTCACCAACACTTCTGCTTTTTTAAGTAGTAGCCATCCTAATGGGTGTGAGGTGATAGCTCACATTTTGATTTGCATTTCTCTAATGATTAGTGATCTTGAGTATCTTTTCATATACTTGTTGGCCATTTGCAAATCATCTTTAGAGAAATGTCTGTTAAGTCTTTTGTCCATTTTAAAATCAGGTTATATATTTTTGGTTGTTGTTGAGTTTTAATAGCTCTTTATATTCTAGATATTAACCCCTTATCAGATAAATGATTTGAAAATATTTTCTCCCATATTTCTAGTAATGTTTTGGTAACTTTTTATATTGATATAATTTCGAACTTAGAGAAAAATTGTAAGACTAGTACAAGGAACTCCTGCATACTCTTTTTTTTTTTTTAATTTATTTATTTTTGCTGCATTGGGTCTTCGTTGCTGCGCACGGGCTTTCTCCAGCTGCGGAGAGAAGGGTCTACTCATTGTTGCGGTGCGCGGGCTTCTCACTGCTGTGGCTTCTCTTGCTGTGGAGCACAGGCTCTAGGCACACGGGCTTCAGTAGTTGTGGCTCGCGGGCTCTAGAGCGCATGTTCAGTAGTTCTGGTGCATGGGCCCAGCCGCTCGCTCCGCGGCATGCGGGATCTTTCCGGACCACGGTCCGAACCTTCGTCCCCCGCATTGGCAGGCGGATTCTCAACCACTGCACCACCAGGGAAGCCAATGCATACTCTTTATTCAGAATCACGGAGCACCTAGGTTTCTTGACATTTTTGTTGAGCCTTCTAACCAGAATAAATTACTTGTGGCTGTGGGAGATATAAAAATATAAACATGGCCCCTGTCTGAATATGGAAAACAAATAAGAATGTTTATAAAGCAGCAAGTACAGATGAGAATAATATAGATAAGAACACAAGTGAAAGGGGGCCAAATGTAAGAATAACTTGAGTTATTAGAACTGGAGACCTGTCCCAGTGGTTTTCAACATGGGATGATTTTGTCCCCTGGGGGGCTTATGGCATGTTTAAAGACATGCTGGTTGTCATAACTGCAGGGGGCATGGGAGAAAGTTGTCCTACTGGTGTCTAGTGGGTAGAGACCAGGGATGCTGCTAAACAGCCTACAATATTTAGGACAGCCCCACACTATAAAGAAGTATCCAGCCCAAAATGTTAATAGCACCAAAAGGAGAGAAACCTTGCCCTATCCTCAGGAACCAGACTTTGCAGAAAACCTGTCTAGAGAACTTTAAAGGCTTTGGGCCCAGAGACTCTCTCAAACACATCCAGAGCACTTGGATAACACAATGAAGACTATGCTTGGTTAAAGAATAGGTATGAAAAAGAGTATTTTCTTTTTCGTGTATAATGCACAATAAGAGGACTTAGTTGGTCTGCTCACTATAAATATTTTGCAGTAAACCGTCTAAAAATGCTTTTCCTGGTTTCATTTTGTATTGCAGTCACTTATAGCTCACATGTTCCTGTTACTGTGTTCTCTTTTCTTTGCCACTCTGTGCTGTCGAAAAACTGTGTAAACTCAGAAAAAAGCAAACATTACTATACAAAAGGTCTTGAAGCTTAGAGGAAGAAAGCAGTGGTGTTGGGGGAAGATGTCTTAGATGGCTTTCTTTCCATTCTCGTTCACTGCAGAGAAGCTGGGTGTCAGCTCTATTTTATCACTTGCTCCAGCAGGCTGGGAGGAGAATGGAAATATTGGGCTGGCCAAAAAGTTCGTTCAGGTTTTTTCCCATAACATCTTACGGAAAAGGCCGAACGAACTTTTTGGCCAACCCAATAGCATGAACATCGACATCCTGTAGACCCGGATTTGATTCCAAGCCCATCCATTACTAGCTGTCTGACCTTGGGCAAATAAATTATATACTCTGAACTCAGTATTGTCTTCTCTGCAAGGCGGATAATATCTGCTTCACTGAGTGATGAGGGCAGTGGAGTGCAGTGGTTAAGGCTGTGGACTCACACACTTAATTGCCTGCCTTCAGATCTTTGCTCTGCTGCTTCTCATTGTGTGTCCTTTGGTAAGTTTCTCAACCTTTCTACGCCTCAGTTTCCTCATTTGAAAAATGAGAAGAAATATAATAGTATTCACCTCATAGGGCTGTTATGACATTAAATGAATTAATACATGTAAAGCACTTAAAGTGGTGCCTGGTACATGGTAGGCACTCAGTAAATGTTAGCTATTTTGGGGATTAATTTGAGATGAAGGATGTAAAGAACCCTGTAGTGTCTAACAAACAGAAGGTGCTTGATGACTAGTTTTTAAACATTTAAATTTTAGTAGCAGTGTATTATAATATAATGCCATTATAACAAAATTCATCAGCTCCTGAAGTTAAATGAGTGGGGATTTGATCTTAAGATGTTTCCAGGATGCAAAAAAGAAACTGGTCATTCTCTTGCTTCCTCCTTGTACCTGGCAAAGACTCCTTTGGATACCTGTTCAAAAATGTGCTTAAAGAATTGCAGGCCTAGCCAGACTTCTGCCAAATTATAAGAGGCCAGGATTCTGTGGAATTATAAGAGTGACTGAATGCATGGAGCAGTGAGGGAGGTTTGGATTAGAAACAGTTGTTTTTCCAGTCCGGCTTTCATGAAATTACCCTCCGTGGAGAGGAAGTGGAGAAAGAGCAGGAAGTTTAATTCTTTTCAGACTCTATGTGCATTGTTGGGGTGTGTACGTGTATCCGGGTGGGTGAAGGGGTCCTGTCCTTCTAGACAGTATAGGGGATTTAGACTCACTCAAAGGTAGTTTACTTTGAAACGAAATATCGGGTTGTACCAGTTCCTGCCAGGTATTGGGTTTTAGACAGACATATTTATAGGTCATACATGGTGCAGCCCTTTCTTAAAATGCAAGAATATATTACTTCATTATAAGGGAAAGTGTAGGTAAAGCATTTAGCATAGTGCCTGGCATTATAGTGCTTTATTATGAGTTAGCTGAAGTTGTCATTATCATCATCATCATCGTCGTTACTCTTAAATTTTATGGTTTGGTTTAGTTTAGAAAGGAAGTTTTTACTACTCATTCAGCAACTCAGATTTCCCTTTTATTTTATTTTTTATTTTTAACTTTTATGGACATACACACATTAAAAAAAAGTGCAACTCATGATTCTGTAACTTGATGAATTTTCACAAACTGAACCCACTCATGCAGTCAACACTTAACAGACTATTACCAGTGCCCCACTCATGTTCCCTTCTGGCCATTATCCTTTAGTTTTTAGCAAAAAAAAAAGTTTTTCCCTTATGGCTTTATGTAAACTCTTAATAGGTATGACTGACAGTTACAGCCTTAGGGATGGCCTTATTTATATGCTTTTATTTTCTTTTGCTTTCAAAAGCACATCTCCTGGAAAGGGATTTCAGTCCTGTGGGTTGTTATATTTGGACGTGGATAGACTGAGTGATCTTGTAGCTCTTCCTCTGCAAATAGGTGATGTGTTCTTTGCTTTTATTTATCCATACTGTAAAAGTCCATTGAAACCAAAAAGGAGTCCATTGTACTAAAAGAAAAGGAAAATGGCTCAGCCACACGGATCTCTTAGATGTCCTCTCTAAAAGCATTCCACATTCAATAGAGTTCAGGGGAATGAAAGAAATCCTGTGGTGGAGGAAGGCTGCACAATGCTGGGTGCACTTGTAGGCCCTCATCTCCTGCCATCGACCGACGTGATTAGGCTGAAGAACTGGCCACTTCTGGAAGTAATGGACTGCAGTGTGTTTACCCTGCTTTTGTCTGGGCACATTCAGAAAACCAATGGTAATTTTTCAGAAGGCAGCTTCTCAGAAGAAGAATAAAAATTCGGGGGTTGAGTTTGAGGCTCTTTATATATCTTCTTTTTGAAATCAAAGTACAGAACAGATTACCTTTGAAACCACCAGTGTGTTAGCCTTGCCTTGTATGTCTTGCTTAACTTCCTGGGCCCAGCTAATGGCTCTGCTAAAATATTGTACATGCATTTCAGAACGTCTTTCCTCATTTTTGGCTGGTATTTTATTTCTTGAGATTTATTTATTTAGTTAGTTTTCTTTTACTTGAGGTATAATTCACATACCATAAAATTCACCCCTTTAAAGTATACAGTTCAGCGGTTTTTAATATATTCATAAAAGTTGTGCAGCCATCACCCATCTAATTCTAGAGCATTTTCTTCACCCCAAGAAGAAACCCTGTGGCCATGAGAAGCCTCATTCTATTTAGTTTTATCAGATAAATGCTGTGCTTATTATCTTTTTTTTTTGTATAAGTCTTTGTTCTACAGGGTGTCATGACAGTTGTGTGACCTTTCACGTAGGGGTTTGCCCCATCCTAACTTCTGTTCTAAAGTTGATTTGGGACTTCCATGGTGGTGCAGTGGTTAAGAATCCGCCTGCCAGTGCAGGGGACACGGGTTTGAGCCCTGGCCCGGGAAGATCCCACATGCTGTGGAACAGCTAAGCCCGTGTGCCACAACTATTGAGCCTGCGCTCTAGAGCCCGCGAGCCACAACTACTGAGCCTGTGTGCCACAGCTACTGAAGCCTGTGCGCCTAGAGCCTGTGCTTCACAACAAGAGAAGCCACCGCAAGGAGAAGCCCGCACACTGCAACGAAGAGTAGCCCCTGTTCGCTGCAACTGGAGAAAGCCCACCTGCAGCAACAAAGACCCAACGCGGCCAAAAAAAAAATAAATAAAGTTGATTTGGGGGTGCATTTTTCAGCACTACCACAAACAACGTGTTGACTGAAACTGTTATAGGACATAAAATGACTGTATGTTAGTCACAATCACCTATGAAAATTTCAGTGCATATGAACAACAGTGTGGCTCCTACAAAACTAACTAGCATAGTGAAGACTTCTGATAATCTGCCAAAGCTGGGCCTGTGCTTTAAGAGTTTAATGGATTGAGAAATCAGTTCTTCTGGCCTCTGTGGAAAGGTTTAGGTTTATTTGTTTCTTAGACTAACGTTGTTTTTTGGAAAAAAAAAAGCGTAAGATGTATTTGTATTAACTCTTAGTTGATTTCTGAAGGCCTAGAATAGATTGTTTCTAAATGAATGTGATTAACCTATTTTAAAAACCTCATTTAGATTAAAAGTTCTTTTTGAATCTGTATTTTTATGATTTCAAAAGTAATATGTTTTAGTTGAAAACATTTTTTTTAAATGTGTAGAGCTTAGAAGAGTTAAGTGAAAAAAGGAGTTGTCATCCTCCCTCTCACTTTATAGAGTTTATGCTTCAAGTATTTTTATGTCTAATCATATAACCCATTTACTTTTTACTTAATTTTTTTTGCTTTTCAATCATTAACATTTTTATTTTCAAAGATTTTTTCAGTATTTAAAAAAATTGAAATATTCCATGTACAATATTATGTTAGTTTCAGGTGTACTACATAGTGATTTGACATTTGCATATATTGTGAAATGATCACCACGATAAGTCTAGTAACTATCTGTCCCCATACAAGGTTATTACAATATTATTGATCATATTCAATTTTTTCTTAATTTTTAAATATACTGCAGAAGTGCGGTTGTTTATTGAATTGTGTTGTTCTATAATTTAACACTATTTTAAAGTTTCTGGAAGGTTTAAAACTTTTTTTCTTTTAAAGTGGTGATTACTAAAAATACAAAACAAAACTCTAAGTAATCTTTCTTAAAAATTACTATGACTTGTTCATGGTCCAGTGGAACTTCTGAGCAATTATGGAAATGTACAGACTTCCAAAGCTAGGTCTGTTTATCATCAAAGGAGGCTGCATGAGTCTAGAACTCATAAAGAGGCCTCCTCTCAGATCAGCTTTTGTCCAAAGGCTTCAGGACCAAAAGACTTCCAAATTCTCACTGCATCTCTTCAGGCACAGATATTTCATCATGGTGAGGCAGTTGTACATTCACACGTTTTAGTAATTCTCAGGAAGAGAAGTATTTATCATATACTATGTATTTATAGTATACATAGTATACTATGTATGCATAGTATACATATTTATCATATACTATGTATAGAAATTAAATAGTGGAGGTGTCAAAATTCCGCAGTTGACTGCATTCACTAGAAACCACCCCTTTCCCGATATTAAATGTCTCTCCTTTTTCACTTGTTTAAAAAAAAAAATCTTTTACATATTTTATTGGACAAAACACTACACATTTTTATTGAAATGTTCACTTGAGCGTTTCTCTGTCATATTTCCTTTTTCACTCTTGAATCCTAGTGTTCTGCACTGTCTCCTAGAGTTTCCCAAAGACTGTTTGTAATTGTGTAGGGATGCTCGACTTTAGAATTTCGTTCTTGGGAATCAGGTATTGGACCCAAGAAATACCTTACAGGTAAAGAGATGGCTCTAGCAGTAAGCTTTTTTAAGTACCAAAAAAGGGATTTGGAAGAGAATCTTACACTTATTTTAGATCAGAAGTATCTAGAAAGAATATATACTCTATGTGAACTACTACTTAAAATAAATGAGTTGGATTCAGCTATTGCCTGAGCAACTACCTAATAATGGATGTAGCATCTTCGAACTTGCCATGTTTTCATTCTACCAGGGTAACTTGTAGCAAATTAATTTTAGGATACTTAATGTATATGTCTGTATCTTCACTGTATTTTTAAAATAGTTTAATACTGTTTCCTCTGCCATACTGTTTCGTTCATATATAGTATCATTTGCTGGAGTTATGTGACTATTGGAACTTGATACTGATAATGGACTGGAAAAAGTTGTAAAGGGCTAAGCAAACCATCTTCTACTATATGAATAGTTAATCAGGTATAAAGAGTACCTTGCAGAAAAATTTGGAGCCTTAATGGATATTAGATAGCACTCACTATTGAAAGAGAAAATGGGAAAAACAAACACACACAAAAAAAACACCTGCACAGTATAAATGAGGTCAGGTTACACATACTTTGTTTTCCCAATAAAACAGAGAAGCCTGTGAAGGCTCTGAAGCTTGCCTTGTGTGTTTAACAGTTCAAAAGAAGTTGAACTTAATACTTATTAAATAGTATTTTAAAACATTGTTTTTGTGCCGTGTTCCCCCCCCCCGGCCCCCGCCACATGCTCTCTCACCCAAAGGAAAATTCACAGCCTTGTGTAATCTCCTTTTCAAACTTTAAGGTATCTTAACAAATCCTTATTTGTGCTCCTACTATATAGTAAGCACTGAATTTTGGATAGATCAGTCGTCAGCTGGGTTAGTTGAAAGGAAAGTACTTCTTTTATTTGTCCCAGATAAACCTTACCTAAGGGAGGCTGAAGAAAAGATGCGCTGATCTTCGATAAGCTAGAGTGGAAAGACAAAAGTGGCAATTGCTTGGGAAACAGTGTATCATCAAGAAACCACTCAGGGGCTTTCCTGGTGGCGCAGTGGTTGAGAGTCCGCCTGCCGATACAGGGGACGCGGGTTCGTGCCCTGGTCCGGGAAGATCCCACATGCCACGGAGCAGCTAGGCCCGTGAGGTGTGGCCGCTGAGCCTGCGCGTCCGGAGCCTGTGCTCCGCAACGGGAGAGGCCACAGCAGTGAGAGGCCTGCGTACCGCAAAAACAACAACAACAACAAAAAACCCACTCTGACCAGTATATCTGGCTCTGTGGTTGTTCTGAGGGTGACTGGAAATTCTCCAAGCCTTTGATATAACCAGGAAGTTACTGCTTATATTTGAAGACTAGTATTGGGGAGTATATTTGTTTCATCTAGTTTATTTTTTCTTTATCACATCCAACAAGCATTTATAAAGTGTTTGCTTACTCTTTGTTAACCAGTGTGTTATGTATTCAAAACCAGTGGTTAAATCATTAGGATTATGCTTAAGGGTCTAAGGATCCATATTTTTAGAGGAAGGAATTTTAGAAGTTCACTTTCTGGAACATTTTGAATGTTCTATATAATTTTAAGCTTTGTAAAGGAAATAGTAAATGATTATTTTATTTATTTAAAAAGAAAAAAATTATCTACTGTACAGCAGAAAGTAACACAACATTGTAAATCAACTATACTCCAATAAAAATTTTTTTTGAAAATCAAGAAAAAAGAAAAATTTTATCTAAAAGCAACATTGGTGAGTACTTTAAGTCTGAAAGTAAAATAAAAGTTATAATATTTTTTAACTTAAAAATACCCAAGCTAAAACATTCAAACAGTGTAAAAATGTGTTTAATAAAAAATTAAATTTCCTTCTATTCCTGATCTCTAAACTCCCCCCCCAGAACCAACTATCATTATCAGTTTTTCTTGAATCTTTTGAGTAATATTTTAAGCATGTACAAACATATCTATGTGATTCCAGTCCCCTTTTCATACAAATGGGAGCATATTATATAAACTCTTCAGATCCTTGTGCTTTTCAGATCTACTGCATTTTTTTTTTTTTAACTGGCTGCTCAATATTCCATTGTATGGGTGAACTGTTATTCATTATTTAATCATTCCTTGCTGGTGGACATTTAAGTTTTCCCCAGGTTTCTGCTCTAATAGACTATGCTACACTGAATTTTTTTTTTTTTTTTAAGATATCTCTTTCCCATGTGTGTATCTTTAATACATTCCTAGAAGTGAATTGTGACTTCCAGGTCAAAGAGTATGTAGCTCAAATTTTTTTTTTTTTTAAAAATTTATTTATTTATTTATTTTTGGCTGCATTGGGTCTTCGTTGTTGCACGTGGGCTCTAGTCTTCGTTGTTGCGCGTGGGCTGTAGTTGCGGTGCATGGGGGCTACTCTTCGTTGCGGTGTGCAGGCTTCTCATTGCGGTGGCTTCTCTTGCTGCGGAGCACAGGCTCTAGGCACGCGGGCTTCAGTAGTTGTGGCACGCGGGCTCAGCAGTTGTGGCTTGCGGGCTCTAGAGCACAGGCTCAGCAGTTGTGGCGCAAGGGCTTAGTTGCTCCGCGGCATGTGGGATCTTCCCAGACCAGGACTCAAACCCGTGTCCCCTGCATTGGCAGGTGGATTCTTCACCACTGCGCCACCAGGGAAGTCCCTGTAGCTCTAATTTTGATAGATATTGTCAAAAGGAGCTCCCTGGGGGCTGACCAGTGTATATTTCCATTAGTGCTAGGTGAGAGTTCCTGAATCCCCACGTTCTTCCCAGAACAGTGTATTTTTAAACTTTTTGAACTTTGCCTGTTAGATAGATGAAAATGGTATATCATTATAATTTTCAGTTCTTTAACTATGACTAAAATTGAGCAATGTTTTGGATAAAAGCTGTTTGTTAGTATTTATATTTTGTGCACTTCTGGTTCATGTCCTTTGCCTTTTTCCTACTGCATTATAGTCTTCTGACTAAGTTATGAGTTCTCTCTATATAAGAAAAATTGCCATTTGTCATATGTGCTGCCATTATATTTTTGCAGTTTGTTGTTTGTGTTTTGACTCATGGCATTTTTTTCTTTATAGATTAAAACAAATTCTTATGCTGTCAGATTTAGCTATTTTCTTTTATAGTTTCAGAATTTTTGTGTTTCACTTAGAAAGCATATTTACGTTTAGAAGAGATAGAGATTACACAGTTTCCTTTTTACCTTTGATCAATCAGAAATTGTTATGAGAAGTGACGTAGATAGAAATTTAGTTTTATTTTTCCAGCCTACTAGAATAATCCATTTTTTTCTCTACTAGTTTGAAGTGCAATTTTATTGTATACTAAGTTTTTTAAATACATTGGGTCTATTGCAGGACTTTTTTCTATTTCATTGCTTTTCATGCACCCAGTACAAATTATTTTAATTACTATAGCTTTATAATGTTTTAAAACCTAGAATTTACCCTGGCTACTTTAGTGTGTTTCATTTTACTATCTGACCTTCAGAATCAGCTTATCTGGTTGCAAACAACAATGACAAAAATTCTTTTGGTATTCTTATCAAGATTGCATTACCTTTACAATTTAAATTGAGATAAATCAATAATTTTACAATACCCAGGAACAGGATACTTCTTTAATTTATGTGAGACTTCTGTTATGGCTTTTTTAGAGTCTTAAAGTTCTTCATATAGTTCTTTTACGTTTAAGAATAAGTTACTAAATTGATTCTTAGGAAGTTTTTGCTTAGTTATTACTCATAAATGAGATCTTTTATGGCATAATGTTTTCTAATTTTTTTATTATATACAGAAAAGCTACTGTACTGAATTCTCTTACTCTTTGTTATAGTTTTTCTAGTTGATTTTTATAGGTCTTCTTGTTATTTAATTATATTAGCTGTAAATACTGACAATTTTTTTTTTTTTTTTTTCGGTACGCGGGCCTCTCACCGTTGCGGCCCCTCCCGCTGCGGAGCACAGGCTCCAGACGCGCAGGCCCAGCGGCCATGGCTCACGGGCCCAGCCGCTCCGCGGCATGTGGGATCTTCTCAGACCGGGGCCTGAACCCGTTGTCCCCTGCATCGACAGGTGGACTCTCAACCACTGCGCCACCAGGGAAGCCCAATACTGATAATTTTGCTTCTTCCTTTGCTGTTTATAGCTCTCATTTTTTTCCCTCTGTTATAATTGCATTGACTTAGACTTCTAGAATAAAGTTAAATAATAATGATGATAGTGTGCATCTCCGTTTTGTTCCTGAGTTTAGTAGGATTGTTTCTAGAATTTAATCATTAATCATGATATAAGCTTTGGACTATGTCTATATTTACATACATACATATATAATCATGTTAAGGGACTTATATATACTTTTTTGTTTTATTAAGAATTTTTGAAGTTAGGAATTTATGTTGAGTTTTATCAAACATGTTTTCAAATTTATAAACGTTATCATTTTTTTTCCTCCTTTGACCTGCTAATGAGGTAAATAAACTACACTGGTAGATCCCTAATATTGAACTATCTTTGTCTTACAAGTATGAACCTCACATGAGCATGCATGTATTATTCTTTTTTTTTTTTTTTTTTGCCGTAGGCGGGCCTCTCACTGTTGTGGCCTCTCCCGTTGCGGAGCATAGGCTCCGGACGCGCAAGCTCAGCGGCCATAGCTCACGGGCCCAGCCGCTCCGCGGCATGTGGGATCTTCCTGGACTGGGGCACGAACCCGTGTCCCCTGCATCGTCAGGCGGACTTTCAGCCACTGCGCCACCAGGGAAGCCCCATGTATTATTCTTTTAAAGTATTGATGGATTCTGTTGACTCGTTTTTCATCAGGATTTCTGTACTGATATTTTAATCTAATAACAGTATGAATCATATGATATACATAAGTGAGATGGCACTATGGTTTTTTAAATCTTTTTTAAAACAGAGTCATTCTGGCATTTTACAAAGAATTTTAAATCTCTTTACCTTTTACTTGCAAACATTGGAATTATCCACTCCTTTGAAGATTTGGTAGAATTCATCTGTATGATTCTATGGGCCTGGTGCTTTGTGAGATAGAGCTTTGATACTATTTCTTAGTTACGTGAACTGTTGTTAACCTATTTTGATGAAGTCTAACACTAATTAGTGACATGATGTTTGTATATTTGACATTGGTTTGTTTTTGAGAGTTCAGATGATCATCTTTAGCATTTAAAGTTTTGCTAGTATTCTCATTCTTCTGTAGCACCTTAGAAATTAGGTATGCTTCTTTAACTATAATGTTTACGCATTATAAGAATTATAGGAAATTTTCAGGATAAAAATGTAATGTAGTTCTTTGCAAATATGTTGTATGTAAATATATAATAAGATGAAGGTAAGCCAGGGAAGGCAAACTGGCCTGGCAGAGAAGCAGTGAATCCAGAGAGCTGAGTATCTTTTTTTTGTGTAGGCTCTGCCTAGTGGAGAGGGTCCCACTTGGGAACACAGATTTTGGAAAGCAGAGGGACATGAGGGAGAGGCTAAGGGTTGGCATTTAGATTTACATATATAACAACTTTTGTATTTTCTCATCCATGATAGTCAAAGTGTGTCTGTTTGACTTGGGAAGGAAATGATTAAGGATTAGGTTAGTCAGTGTTAAGCTGACCTGGTATTTTCAGATTGTACAGTGTTCGTAGAGCATTCTAGGCTCTAGGATGTCATCTTTCAGTTGAATTTGAGCTGAGTGTTTTGGCCAGGAGAGCAATTCAGAAGGTCTTTGACTTGTAAACACCTCACCAGCTCACAGTATTTTCATTTACTGTGCCCAGCTGGATTAGTGCTACTCTGTCTTCTGGTCTCAGTCACTAGTTTTATGAGGCTTAAGGTCCCAGTCACTGCAGTCAGCATTCTACTAGACTCCTAGTTGTCATGAGACCATTTTTAAAAGAGGGTCATAAAGTGAAGAATTGGGTTGGGTTTATACATTAAAGAATGGAAAGAGCACAGGCTTATCAGTCAGATGTGAAATCATGTCACTTTTGTCACTGAACTGCTTATTAGACTTTTCCTAGCCTTCATCTGTGAATAGTAAATAGGGATAATATTATGTACTTTGTAAGATTTTGTAAATATTTAATAAGATAAGGTATCTGAAGAAGCTGAAGCATAATTAGCATTTAATAAATTTATTTATTTAATAAAGTTCCTTTCTCTTGACAGCTTCTGATTTAGTTTTATTGCATGATTTTCTTTAAGTCTAGTTCCATTTCATTCATTTGTTCATTCTGAAAACATTCATTGAGCGCCTACTCTGTATCAGGCACTATTCTAGGGGCTGCGATTAGAGATAGATCAAGGTAGGCAAGGTCCCCATTCTAATGAAACTTGCATTCTAGGTAGGGAGAAAGAGATTAAAAAAAACAAATGAACTAGAAAATATCAGGTGGTGATTAGCAACATGATAAACAATATAAACAAGGAGAAATAGAAATAGTGTTAGAAGTGCTTCTTTAGATTGGATGGACAGGAAAGTCTTCTGGGATTAAGTGACATTTTACTGAGACCTGAATATCAAAAAGGAGCCAGCTATATTAGGATCTAGAGGAAGAACATTCCAGGCAGAGGGACCAGATAGTGCAAAGGTGGCAGTGAACTTGTTATGCTCCAGGAAGAAAAGGATGGAGATGTTCAGACAAGGGCCAGATCGTGAGGGACCTCACAGGCCAGCATCTGAAGTTCAGTGTGAGGGGAGTTCGCAGTTTCTTCTAAGCCTGAGATTGATGGATATGTGTTAATTTTCATGGCTGAACTGTTGTGGTGATAGTCAAATCTCAGCATGTACCCGGATAATATACATAATGTTATCCTTTGGGGAGAATGAGAATGAGAGCCTTATCTTAATATAGTGAAGCAAGTGGATTAAAAATCAAAGTGAGGCCTAATACACATAACTAAGTTTTGTGTTAGCTAATGAGAGGTGATTAAAGTAATATGCTCATATAATTAACTTTTAATTATTTTTCTTAGTGCCATTTAGTTTATGGTAATTCTTGAGATACTGTGGCATGATATAAAAAGTATGACCACTTAGGTAACAAATTTGTACTGAACATCACTCATATTTGATGGTAGCTTAGAATTAAGATAAAGGTATATTTTTAAAAGTAAACTTTAAAGAATGGTTTTAGATTTGCAGAAAAGTTGCAAAGATTGTACAGAGGGTTTCCATATACTCCACATCCAGTTTCTGCTCTTATTAACAGTCCTCCACAAGACTCTTCTCATTTCAGGCACAGTTGCAAGCTCTGGGGTTTCCAGACCATTTGTGTTTCTGACCAACTAGCTATAAATCCAGGTGTTTCCACTAGATCCTCAGGTTCAATAATTCTCTAGAATGACTCAGAACTTAGGAGAGTGCTATACTTGTGATTACAGTTTTATTATAAAGGATGCAAATCAGGAGTAGTCAATGAAGAGAAGCAGGTCTCTAGGGCAAGGTGTGGGAGTATCCCAAATGGGGAGCTTCCATAGCCCCAGGATGCATTAGCCTCCAGGCACATTGATAGATGATTACCAGCCAGGAAAACTCATTGTGGAATGTCCCTCCATCTGGGTTTGTCAGATGTTTTTCTCATGATTGATTAAATTGGGGTTATGGTTTTTTGGGGAAGAAGATCACAGAGTTAAAGTGCCATTCCTATCCTATTGTTGACTAAAGGAAAAATGCACAATGTAAAAGTTGTGAGTTAAATTTTATTTCGGGACCTTACTGAGGACTGTAGCCTCGGAGACAGGCTCACAGATAGCTCTGAGGAACTGCTCTGAAGAGGTGAGGGAGCAGCCAGGGTGATTTTTTTTTTTTTATTGCTGGAAAAAAACATATAGTCAAAGAACAGCAAAAGACTACTGCTAGTCACAAAGAACAGATGTCTCAAGTTAATGATCTTAGTGCTTTTCTTTGTATGGGAAGATGCAAGAATCTGGGATCATTCAAACTGGCTAATGGCTTGATCTGTGTAGAACTGGAATGGCAGGCAGTAGTTTTTCTTTATAGTGCCCCTGTTGGTCATAAATTCTACCAATGTCTGGGAGGCATTTCATGACCAATTTGTCCCACACCACTAGGAACACTTATTCCCAGTCAGGCGAGGACCTTCCTCAGTGCTTTGTCTGGATTAGGACCTCTTAATAACCTAAAATTCTCTGGATCATCTGTCTTACTGGTCTGTTATGATCCAGGGGAAATTTTTCCCTGTTGCTTCTTCCCATATCTAGAGTTGCACTATTACAATTAATTTTATATAGAGTTATATATGTGATTGATTGCCTCAAGACGTTTAGCTATCATTAGTTTTTTCGGAGGTCTGGTTACACATCAAGTAATACAAGAGAGAACAGTCTTATAAAATAGATAGGATATAAGTAATATAGCCAGTAACATTAATAAGGTCACAGTACAGCAGAGAGAGACACAAAGCATGAGTAGTTTGAAAACAACAAAGAGAGAACAAATTAAACAATTGTTAGTATAATTAGTTGCAGTCTGGATCTCAATAAGCCATCAAGTCTAGAGGGGAGCCGGCTGGAGAAGCCAAATTGCGGAGGGATCAGGTAGAGAGAAAAAGATAAATGTTTCATCTAAATTTACAAAGGTATACTTTATCAACTTGCTGTAGGTCATAGTGTTAAGAGAAAAGGTTTTCTGGAAAACAAAGATTAAAAGCCGGTAATATTTCAGACAAAATTTATAAAATTATAAATCATATTTATCAGTTTATTCAGTCCCAGGTAATTAATTCTTGTTGAGCTGAATGAAGTGAGCAGGTTTTCCAGTAGAGTTTTATAATTTCTTACCCAGTTTAGTCTGGGTAAGAAATGATCTAAAAGTCAT
Organism: Neophocaena asiaeorientalis asiaeorientalis; assembly: GCF_003031525.2. Taxonomy (NCBI): domain Eukaryota; kingdom Metazoa; phylum Chordata; class Mammalia; order Artiodactyla; family Phocoenidae; genus Neophocaena; species Neophocaena asiaeorientalis. The sequence continues at coordinate 63,607 of NW_020172274.1, forward strand.
CAGAAACCTATATTTGTCAAAAAGTTCTTTTTATAAATCTTCTTGAAGATCTTCATTTTGCAAAAGCTTCAGAGAAAACAATGACTGGTCTATATGTGACAAAAGACTTAAAACTGCATGGTTAAAGATCTGCTTACAGTGAGGTTAACAAAGAAATTTGGTTATTTCTATGATATACAACATTTTAAGATAATAACTAGAACTATGACAGATAACATTATACCAGAACATACAGGACACACCAGATTTTTAGGAATTCCATATAATTTCTAGAATACCTATATTAATGACATTTACTCATACAATATACCCAAAGAAGGTTTATCACCACTTTTTGGACAATGTTTCCCATGTAATTTCACATACCAAATAAATCTAATTAGTTTAATATCTCTCTTTGGGATGTCTCAGGGGCCCTCTGAAGCATCCCAGAGTCAGCTCGAGGTCAAAAGAACTTCATTTAGAATTTGACTTTGGGGAAGTTTGTCAAAGATATCAAAAAGTTTTAAAACACTTGGTCAAATAGGATCATAGGTCCATAGGTGAAACAATATTTATTTACTTAACCAAGGTGACAATAAAGATTTTAAAGGCAAATACAGAAAGTTACAACAGATCACTTAAGAGGTAGAGTAACTTTCTAAAAGGTAGAGAAATTTTTTTTTGTTGGTTATCAAAAGCAGATCAATAGTCTAAGAAAACACAGAGAGAAAACCAAACTCTACTTTTATATCAGCTTACTTTTAATATTACAATTTATTTACTCAATTAAGTTTTGTTCTAATCTTAGCGAGTCCTGACTGTGCACAAAACACCTTTCTCAGAGTTCTTTTCCCACAAACCTTCTATAACTTCCTTTTTTTACCTTCAGATTTTGCCCTATGCTTTCCCTTTCTTTTCTTTTCTTTTTCTCCAGGACAAAATTACTCTCCTGTCTTAACAAAATGCATTTCCTTTCCTTATACTTTTTTGTTTCTTACATACAAAAATGTTTTCCTTATTAATTTAGTAGTTTTAATTACACATATTAATTAGAATTCTTAACCTTTAAAAACCTTAATTTCTAATGAAAACTAAAAAGTAAGCAATTATGAACCGTTTTTTACATTAGCATTTTGTAGACTGGTAAACTTATAAATACTATTTATGATTTCTAAAAACATGTTTTTATTAGAACAGTTTTCATTGTGGCACCAAACATATTTATTAATGTTAAAGTAAATATCTTTAGTTTCTTTGTAAAAGGAAGCCTCTGTTCCATAATTAATATTTCAGTATCTTATTTTATTTGGAAATGATCTAGGTATTTAATAAACTTCCATCATTTAACTTAGCAAATTTCTGAAGTTTCAAGTTATTAAAACTCTGGAGAAACTATTTTTAAGTAGGCATACCATAAAACATAATTATTCTTAAAGCGTTCACCTAAAAGCTCTTACTCCATTTATATCAATTTACTTGTTCCCAACGATTATGTTTAGATTACCCATGAAAATTTCATGAGACACTTGACCAAGTCATCATTCATCCCAAGCTATTTTTCTTGCTGATAAATTTGATATCAGAGATAACATGACCTTATTTGACTTTTAGTAAACCTAGGTGCAGTAAAAGACGTCTGTATTAATTAAACCAACAAATTTAAACTTTTGAATATTTCCCAGATCACATGAACTCAAAATTCATTTGGGTTAGTTTCTATTACATTTAGAAATATTTAATTTATAAGCACTTACTTTTTTTTTTTCAAACAGTTGTTGAATTATTATTTGGCAGATAGAAATTGAATTAGATCTTAAAGGAATAAACAATTTGAATAGTTTAGAATACATGATTAGGCAAGGACCAGCTGTACTTATTTTGAATAGTGCAAATTGAATGCATATAATAATTTCAATACTTCCTTCAAGTATAAGCACTTACTTTTACGTCAATTAAATAGAGCTCTTTTACAAGTTAATTTTGAGAATACCATCTGGAGCTAGAGACATAATATTGATATATCTCTAATGGACACACAAACATATAAACAGACATAACCAGAGATTGCATAGCTTCATTTTACAACTTAGTCATGAGTCAGGTATTTTAACACAAAACTTACTAGTTTTTAAATAACAGCTGGAATAAGTTAAATTTATTTGCTCAGATGACTAAGGCTTTTTACTCTTTGCAGAAGAGACTTACGATTTGTATTTGTCCTTGATAAATCCTTAAGGAGGCTGTGAATTAGATTTTGGGTGAGGGAGCCTTTTCAGCACTTTGAGTTTAAAAAGGCCTTTTCCCTCCTTTTTTTTTTTTTTTTTGGTTTCAGGTTCTACCTGATTGAACTAATTAAGCTCAGTCTCAGGTCTTTGTGGACTGTATTTACATTTCTGACTTGTAGATAGTTGCAAGTTAAAGACAGGTGCTTTAAATTCCCCAAAGAACTGGGTTATTGTCCAAATGATATCAAAAGATTGATTTGTCTAACCACATTTAAAAAATTTTGTTTCTCTCTATCAGTGAGAAGATTTCCAACCAAACTGGAAATCAAAAGATTTTTATGTTCTAGAACTTAAGGGTTCAATGTATCATGCCTTCAAAAGTTTGTGCAAGGCATTCAACAAAGGCCCTCTTTTTGAGTGTACAAGTCAAACTCAGACCAATTTACCCTAGAGGTTAAAAAAAAACCCTCCATTATTGCTCTTATTAGCCCCTGAATATTAGACCCCAGTTTTAATTTCATATTGTGTGGGCTTAGGTAACCCTGTTGGTTTCCTTTAGTATGTCTAATACTGTCTGAGGGGCAGATTTATATGCCCTGTCTTATAACAGCAGGCAGGGGATGCATTCCCCAGTGAGATATAATGTTTGTCCCTCAGTATAAGGCAAAAGAGACCTAACCATCTTACATAAAGTCCATTCAAATACACCAATTTTTAATAAACTTTTATCTCAAGTCTATCAACTCTTATACCTTTAACTTTAGCCTCCATTAGGATCCCATCAGCAAGTCTTGGTCTTACAAGGAGTCCCAGAAACTTTCCTTTTATTCCCTGCCATTTTATCTGTTTGTATAAAAGGCTTTGGGGTCTCCAGTGAAGGGTTGAGCCAAGGTACCCAAGCCCTTTGGTCAATCTTTACCTTGATTAATGGTGCAAATCAATTGCGGGTCAGGTATCTCAGTGTAATTTTCTTTTAGCCTTAATAGCCTTAATTAAAAAAAAAAAATAGAGTAAAAAGAGTGGGCTTGTTTGGGGCCCTTTAAAGTTAGGAGGACCAGTAGGGGGTTCCTTTGGCCCACCCAACTTTCGGTAATATTGTATTAAAACCTTTGTTTTAATGCCATCAACATCTGTTTTATATATCCTATTTCTTAATAAGCATGTAAAGATTTTCATCTTGCTGGGACTTCACCTTCTTGGGAAGAAGTCACTTGACTTTCCTCTCAGCTTCTTCCTGTTCCCTTGCTAACCTAATTAACATTAATTAATCTAATGTTTCAACTGGGGCACTTTTCCTTGGTGTCTTTCAACTGGGTATATCCTCCTCAGTGTCTCTCAACTGAGGAGTCAGTTACCTTTTATCCACCACCAAATAAAACTTAGGATCATCAGCTAATAACGGGAGATCCAAGACCCAGGAGAGATTCACCCAATCGTCTGGACTCACCGAGGAGGCGGACAGGCACAAGTGGCCCTTGGCTGTTAGCAAGGCTCTGGATCCTTGTAGAGGTCAGGTTAAGGAGAGATGTCTGCTCTGGGGCTCTTCGTGGTTGTCAAAACTGCAGACTGAAAGAAAAATGCACAACATAAAAGGTGTGAGTTAAGTTTTATTCAGGGACCTTACTGAGGACTCGAGCCCAGGAGATAGCTTCTCAGATAGCTCTGAGGAACTGCTCCAAAGGAGCCAGGGAACATATATATATATTTTTTTTTTGGCTGAAAAAAACAAGTAGTTGGACATCAAAAGATTACTGCTAATCACAAAGAACAGCTATCTGAATGTAATGACTTTAGTGCTTTGCTATGTACGGGAAGATGCAAGAATCTGGGGTCATTGACATTTTTCCTTAGATATGTATATTAACTATCTAGGGGCTGGTATATCCAAAGCACAGAATGCATCCTGTTTTTCTTCATCCTATACTCCCCTCAGGGGACACTGTTGGTGGGCAGCTGCAGTGGCTAATGGTCTGATCCTTGTAGAACTGGAATGGCAGGCAACATTTTTTCCTTTGCACCATCATATCAAGGGTACATAACCAATATGACTTATGACTATTGATCCTGACCTTAATCATCAGGTGAGATAGTGTTTATCAGTTTTCTCCACTGTAAAGTTATCCACCACTGCCCCGCCCCCCCCTCCCTGCCAGCCTTCATATTGTACTGTTTGGAAAGCAGTTACTATGTGTAGCCCACACTTAAGGAGTGGGGAGTTATGCTCTATCACCTTGAGTATGGAGTAAGATAATGGTATTTTTGATAGAGAGAAAGAAAAGATTTGAAATTTGCAAGTCTTTAAGAATCTGTTAATTTTTTCAACTGTTAGCAAAATGGAATCCTGGGAGCTGAATGGGATCTTTCTTAAGATAAGCAAACTTGGAGGGGCCATAGAGTTGGAGGCTGATAGACGATAGAGTTCACTGTTGGAGAGAGGGATTTTGATGATTCAAGTGCTGCATTTACAGGTTTCTGCCTCAGGTTTTTATATGTGGGGTGTGAGGTAACCTACGGTAACCCTGCCAAATAAAAAGCTGTCATCCTCCCCCTCTTCCCCACCTCTCCCCCCAGCTTTCTCATGGGTTTTGTGATAGAAAATACGGTGAGAGCTGCTTCTTTCCATGTGGAAGGTTGTGTGCTTGTTATTTAATTTCAGCTGAGTAATGTGGTGTGCGCGTTTATGTTTGGGAGGAGATTTTCTTTTGCCTTTCTAGGTTCTTCTGGCTGATCTAAAACTTACATTGACATGAGGCAGATTAATAGGAGAAGATTAAACAAAAGGTTAATAACATGTATAACATGGGAAAGACTGAGAAGAACTGAGTAACTCTCCAAAATGGCCAAAGCCCTGATGTAAATACCATCCTCAGCTAAAGACGAAAGAGGATGTTGAGGGTGAGAAGAGTGAGTTCTGGGAGGTCTCCAGGAAGAGCACGGTAAACACAGGTAAGGTTGTGATGCAGATTTAAGTTGTTGCTTTTTCCATTGGTAAATTTCTAGAGATTTGGTCGTCCTCCTCTTTAAGGTACATTGAGGAAGACACCCTTACCGATGGAGATTTGCCTTGCAAATGTAAATGATTCTTAGAAAAGGGTAACTCCTACTTCATTTTCAGAGTTTTCCCCATTCTGCTGTTTCTTAGAAAAGAACCAGCTTAAAATAATTAATGCACCAAAGAAACACATTTTGAGATGGCAAATTCTGCTCCCCTACGTTTGTTTCCATGAAATATAATTCTTCCTTGAAAGAACTCCATAGATGTTGAACTTGGAGATTTTTGTTTTTTTTTGTTTTTTTCTGGGAAAATTCAACTTTTGGCTTAGGGGAGGATTGTCTTAATGTTTTATATATGTTCAGGTTCTGTGGTCTGGCATGTCAAATTACTTGTAGAACTACATAGAGAAAAGAGGAGCACTGTATTAAATCTGATAGTTGCAGAGTGGGGAAAAGTGCATTCTGAGTTGGCTGAGGGATTTGAGAACCCTACCGTGACTGGTGTCCTTTTGCAAACAGCTCTCCTCATAATAAAACTCTAGCTTTCAGCCACATGCAAATCATATGAAATTTTAAGTCAGAATATTCACTGAAAAGCATGTGGTCTGGGGGTGGGAAGATATGTTATTCACCTTGTAGTTTGATTTGCATGTTTTTATTATTTTTCCTTCAAGTGCTCCAAGCAGCATCATTTGTAACATCTAAAAACACTTAGCCCCTTTTGTTTTCATTATAAAACATGACGTTCTTAAGGGGCTGATTAATCCAAACAACACCCTCTGAAAGCAAGAGTGGTATTTTCACTTTATGGAAAGAAGAAACCCAGGGGATGATTGGTAAAATGATCTGATTTGAGGCAGTGGCTGCACCTGGGAGATTAGCATTGGTTGTCTTGACTGGGTCCATATCTAACTGAAAAGAAAAGCTGCTTCTGCTATAGCTGCTGCACCTCACCAAACTTGCAGGGAATAACACTTCTAGAGAGAAATATCACTTATGGACTGGAAAATGGGAAAGTACCACCTGGATAGCAAACTGTGTAATGTATGGCCATACCTTTCCTTCAAAATTCTGATCCATCAATAAGTATTTTTTCCCCAGTAATTTCCCCAGCTTTGCCTTTTTTCCCCCCTCGAACAACAGATACTCCCCCTTTCTAATTAACTTTAGACCAGGATTCCTCCACTTGGACACTGTTGGCATTTGGGGCTGGATAATCCTTTATTGTTGTGGGGACTGTCTTGTGCGTTGTAGGATGTTTAGCAGCATCCCTGGCTTCTGCTCAACCCTCATACCCCAAGTTGTGACAAACAGAATTGTTTGTGTTCATTGCCAAATATCCTCTGGGGAACAGAATTACCCCTAGGTGGGAACCACTGCTCTAAGTTTAGCAAAACAGTCTTCAGACCCCACTTTTGACCATGATGTGCAACTTGGCAGTGCCATGCATCATCACCAGTCTCCTTTTCTCCAGCTGCAAAATGAGAGATGTTACTTGTGCCCATTTGTGGTGTTTCTGGGTTTGGTTTAGAAGATAAAACACTAATGAATAGCTTTGTATAGCGAATTTATCGTGACACAATGTTGAACAGTTTTAAAGTAATCCAAATCATATTTACAAGTACATTTCCCCAGGTGAATTTAAACTATCTTCAGTCACTGCTTAATTGTATTCTTGTTATCTTTTACTTTTAGGAAAACTGCAAACTTTCCCCCAGTTACCTCTTTGCAAAGCCTCACAGGGCTCCCCCAGCAGTTTTTGCCTGCAGCTCTTTGATCTCACAGTGGCTTTGCTAACCAGTGCTAGTGATTTCAACTATATGCAAAACATTCCCTAGAGAAATAACTGGTGCGGTCGATCTCAGGGAAATCCCTTTACTAGTTTCCCCTAAATCTGAATTTACAGCAGAGAGTGGGAATATTTTCTTTTCAATCAGAGAACCAACCAGCAACCAAAGACTTCCCCCTCTCAGCCTCCTCCTAATTCAAAGCTGGGAGCTGAGGAAAATGCTGGTCTGGAAATACTAAAAGGAATAAATCTCTACTACTTTCGTTGAACAGCTTATGTACGTTGTAGACAAAGGTATATGGTGTTTGCATGGGTGCCCTTATGTAAAAATGGAGCAAAGCAAAAGAAAAGCTGCAAGCATCTCTTGCCTCCATCATCTTTTCCTTTTGGATTTCCATATTTATAACTCTCTTTCTGGGAGGTTGCATCTGCCAAAGGGCTGGAAGTAGAGGTGGGGCCTGGGAAAGGGGTAGAATGAGCTGCCTAGACTCGGTGACAGGTATTTTTGGGCGGCAACTCTGTTACTTCGATTCCCAATTCATCCTTCATCCTCAGTTTTTGAAGGTATCTTTTACGTCAGTTAGCATGTTATGTGCCTTGTTTTGTGTGATCTGAAGAGACAAACACTGACAAGAATGTACACATAGAAGTATCACATGGGTATCACCTGTGTAATTTTGCTTTTCCCTTGGTGGGACCTCAGTTAGTTTGAAGATTCTCCCTTCTATAGCTGATACGTTTGGCTGTCTAAAGGAAACAGAGAAGCATAATGATTAAGGACTTCAACTTTAGAGTTGGAAGGATCTGCATTTAAATTAGGTTCTGCCACTTGCTAGCTGCCTCCTAACTTCTGTGCCTCATTTGTAACAACACCTGTAACAGGAGTGGGTTAAATGAGATAATGTCCTTTATCAGTCACTTAGTAGGAGCTCAATGAAATGTAGTTCCTGTCTTTTCACTCTCACTTCCTGCTTTTCTTACCCTTTACCTTCTGAAGCCAGTTAATTCTAAATGCTTTGGATAATCCAGAATAAACAAAAGGACATCTCCCATCAACCCCCGCCACCCCCTCACCCTGCCTACCCTTTCTCTCAACACCCCAAGTATGTTCATGTCCCAGGGCCTTTGCATCTGCTATTCCCTTTGCCTGGACTGTGCTTCCCAGATATCCACATGGCTTACTCCTTCACTTCCTTCAGGTCTCTATTCATATGTCACCTATCAGAAAAGCCTTCTCTGACCATCATATATAAAATAGGACTTGCCCTCTATTTCCTGGTATTTCCCATCCCCTTTACCCTGTTTATTTTTCTCCATGCCACTTAGCATCTATTGGCACATTGTTGTTTCTGTATTATCTGTCTCACCCCCCCCATTAAAATAAACCTCCTAAGGACAGGGATTCATTGTTAATTGCTCTATGCTCAGTGCCTAGGACAATACTTGGCCTGGATTTGGTTCTCAATGAACATTTATTTATTCAAATTATTTATTGAATGAATAATTGAATATTATTTTTTATGCATGCTACATTTTCCTTCAGTTTTTCAAGAGAAAACATATGTGTACTTATTTTAAAAATAGTTAAAATATTTAAATTGTCTCATTGTTATCACCTCAAAATACTATTCAATTTTAGAGGTAACCATTTTTAACCTTCACTGTTTTTATATTAAAATATGATTTCTTCTGAGGTTTTTTCCCTTCATAGTTTTAATTTTAGAGAACTTTTAATTGTATCATTAACATTCCTGTCTGTAGGTCACTGTTGTGTGGTGGATTGGGAAAACAGGGAGAGACCTATGTTCTACTTATATCAATTTTTTGTGACCTTCAGCTGATTGTCAAAATCCCAGTACATTTTTTTTTTTTCTGAAAATACATGATCTATTGAGGCAGATTTTCTTAACCTAAAGTAGTATCAAGAGATTTTTTTTGGCCAAACACCAGTGGGCCATTGTGGGGGAAAAAAAATCTGTTGAATTAAAAAAAAAAATTTCTCTGTTTACTCCTAAAGAATAGCATGCAATATTTAAACAACCAGAGTTGTGGTCCTTTTTATTTTAGCAATTCTGCTGATAGTTTCACTTGCCAGACGTGTGTTTTGCCATGTATTAAAACTCCCACCTGAGATGCTGTTTTATTTCCACCCTATTTGATGCTTCACCTCTGATTCTGCACCTAGGCTCCTTTGGGTTAACAAAGTACTCTAAGGACAGGAATATCTGGTATCCTTATCAGTCTATGGCTTTCACATAATTTCTGTATTTTTATTTTGGGTAGGGAAGGGTGATCAGCAGTTTAAACAATTTTTAAAATAAACTTTGATAAGATAGATTTTTTAAAATGAACTAGTTCACGGGCTTCCCTGGTGGCGCAGTGGTTGGGAGTCCGCCTGCCGATGCGGGGGACATGGGTTCGTGCCCTGGTCTGGGAAGATCCCACATGCTGTGGGGCCGCTGGGCCCGTGAACCATGGCCGCTGGGCCTGTGCGTCTGGAGCCTGTGCTCCGCAACGGGAGAGGCCACAGCAGCGAGGGGCCCGCGTGCCGCAAAAAAAAAAAAAAAAAAAAAAAAGACTGCATATAGTTTTAATTTTCTGTTTATTCTGTGTATCAAGCCCATCCAGCGAGTGTTATACTTTGCTATAAGTCAGTTTTCACAATTTATTTGAGAAAACATGGACCTACAAATAAGTCTTTTCAATGTGGGATTGATGACATTTACTGAATGTTTAGTAATATTCATAAGGCACTTTCTTTTTCCCTTTTAGTAATGATGAGAGAAAAGGCAAAAATATTTACCAGGTTACTTATCGTACCTACCTAGATCATCTCAAACATCGGTGATTTTTATCTAGGAGGTTTATCCATTTTAGGGCCAAGTAACCTTTTCTGAATATGAATGTAAAACCTTTGCTTTGAAGGACATTTCGCACTTGGAGCAAAGCAAAATTTAAGTAAATAGATTTTATATCTTGCAGTGCTGGAGAAGTAATAATACTTAACTTTCTGCAACCTGGGTAGAAAACCCTGTCCATTGAAGACTGCCAGTTCCTGGCCATTCGCATGAGGAGGAGTGCTTAAAGCAGAACCATAGACGTTTTCTAAGTTTCCCGTACATCAGCAAATGATCCCTGTGCCAAGGGGTCCTTGTGTTGTTGTGATGAAACTCGGCACAGCTCCGTCCTCGGCAGCGCAGTGCCCGGCTGTTTGTGCTGAGGTAACTTGTATGCTTCTGAATTTATTCAGGTGACTTCTGCAGTGTTGTTTTGGTTTTTGTGTCCTCTGCCTCTAGTGCACTTCTCTTTTAGTGTTTTCCCTCTTGCACAGTGTCTCAGCCTGAGATAATTTAACTCTCTACAGTGTACAGGAACTTGGGGACTTCTGTGCAAATTAGAATATTATATAGATTCACATTGCTCACTTCTCATTGGCTCCGTGTCACACATAGTTTGAACTTACATAGTCATTTCCAGCTCTCCTTCCAGTTTCTTACTTTACTGTCTAATCTGGGCTGGAGCTATTTCTATCCATTGCCTTGGTCACTGGGAAAGCAAGCTCTAGCTCCCCTCCCATCCTTAGCTTCAGAAATGCTTTCCTTGTCCCTTCACAGAAGGCACCTTGGTGTCTCATCGTGTTCTGCCAGCATCCCCTCCATAGACGTCCTGTCCTGGGAATTAAGACAGCATCCTCTGCTTAGACGGCACCCCCTAGGATGTCTTGTCCTCCTCCCTGAACTGATTCCTTACATTGGAAAGGCTCATCTTTGTCTTTTTGGTTCTATAATGTTTTGGAAAGCTGTAGTTTTCTCACAACTCTGCCGTCATGGTTTTGCCCTACTTTCTCTTACCCTGGGTCCCCAAACTCACCCCAAGTGTTACAAACCCAGGCCCTTGGACCCTTTATTTAATAGATATTGGTAAGAGGCCCCCTGAGAAATCCAGGTAAGGATTTATCAGGGCTCATGCTGCAGCATGAGGGAGCGAGAACAAGAAACAGGTGCCCCTGCTTGCTCCCTGAGAGGAGCTGCTTGGGTCCTTAAAAGGGGTAACAACAGAGGCCGGTCTATGGGTTGAGCTGGAGGCGTAGCTTAGGTAGTCTCCCCGCCCCCCCCCTTTTTTTTTTTTTTTCCCGGTATGTGGGCCTCTCACTGCTGTGGCATCTCCCGTTACGGAGCACAGGCTCCGGACGCGCAGGCTCAGCGGCCATGGCTCACGGGCCCAGCCGGTCCGCGGCACGTGGGATCCTCCCGGACCGGGGCATGAACCCACATCCCCTGCATCGGCAGGTGGACTCTCAACCACTGCGCCACCAGGGAAGCCCTCCCAGCCCCCTTTGTGGTGCTATGTGCAGGGATCATAAGCGGTACCCTGCTTTCGCTACCAGCACCTCAGATAATGGCAGTTGGTTTGTGGCCTTTTTGTATCTTATTGTTCATAATTGCCCCAGCTGCCCACGTGTGCAGTTAATTTTAGTCCCTTAAAGTTTCTTTGTCTTCTGCTGCTTAAGAAGACATTTGTCCAGGTGCAGTCACTCTGGTAGAGGATCCCAGGTATCAGCCTATCTCACAGGTGTTCTCTGGGGTCTGTGGTAGTGCCTGGTGGTGTGATTAGGAGAGAAGGATGTGGTGGTCATGTGGCTAGGCTGTGGTATGCCGTCCATCTAAGCAAGTGGCTAGAAATCTATGAGCCAGAGTTCAGAAATGAGGTTTAAAGATGCTGATGTGATTCTGTGCAGGTAAGCAATCTTTCATTAGATTCTTTCATTTTATTTTATTTTATTTTTTTGCGGTACGTGGGCCTCTCACTGTTGTGGCCTCTCCTGTTGCGGATCACAGGCTCCGGATGCGCAGGCTCAGCGGCCATGGCTCACGGGCCCAGGTGCTTCACGGCATGTGGGATCTTCCCGGACCAGGGCAGTGAACCCGTGTCCCCTGCATCAGCAGGCAGACTTTCAACCACTGTGCCACCAGGGAAGCCCAGATTCTTTCATTTTAAAAGGTAGGTAACTCTTCTCTTTAAAAGAGAAGAGCATGAATGTTTATGGAGCCCTGTTCTCATTCAGCCCTCAGTATTCCTATGGAGGAGCAAGTAAGTGGCAGATGTATTTAGGAAAACATGCATATGGATACAAATATATGCACACATTATTTATATTTTAAATTCTGAATATGCCTAATAAAGTCACACTAGAAGACAGTGTGGTATGATAGACAGTAAGGGTATAGTATGGGCTTTGGAAAGTCACAGAGACCTGAGTTTAAATCTCACTTTTGTCTAGGCAAAAGCAATAGTCCTCCTGAGGCAAAGCAGTTTTAAAAAGTTATGTTTTTTAAAGAAACAAATACAGAGTTTTGGTTAAAAAAAAGCATAATTAAAAAAATCTCAGTACTCAGACCACTGGTGTGATTGTACAGGCCCTTTGGAGGTAGAACACTGACTCTATTAAAGAGAATGGCAAAATCCCCTCATGGATTAACTGCAAGATTCCTAGAGTTTTCAGTAAGCCCAAACAGGTGAAAATGGAAGAAACAGTGCTGGCCAGCTGGTCTGGCTGCAGCATTAAAGTGATAACTGAACCCTTGAGTGTAAAATATGCAAAGGGGAAATTTCGGCTGCTCTCAAAAGCTAATCCAGTAGAAAGAGGTATGTTTGTTTGTATGTCCCCCTTTGGCCCCCAGTAGGCAGTCATATACTCATACAATCCATTTTCCTTCTTCCCTACGTGGTGTCATTAATCTAGGCCCCTCTCCTTGGAAGGACCATCCCTATTTCAGCATCTGATGATTTGTTTAATCAAAGTTACATCCTCTTTGAATAACAACTTCAGAAATTAAGGACTTGTCATATTTTAAAGAAACCACTGGTAAAACTTTGCGCAAATATTAGTTTCTATATCAAGGAAAAAATTAAAATTGTATGTTGGATGTGTTTAGATAGGACTTAATGAAGTGTTCATGTTATTGATACATTCTAACATAATACATTCTAATACATGCTTTATGGGTTCACTAAGGTGACTATTGCTGAAAAAAGAAACTCTTCTAATGATTTTACTGCTATGATTTCTTTATTTAGCTGTTTAATTGTGCATGACAATTGATGGAGAACAATGTTTCAAATTAAGTTTTGAGTCTTCATAGTTAAAGGTATTTCCCCTTCTCTGCCTTTAGAGGTCTTTTATGAGTTTATGTAACATTTAATCTTTAAAAAATGCTTGAGAGACAGTGTAGAGATTGTTAAATGTAATTTAACTTTAAACAGCCTCTTCCTTGTGAAAGAAAGGACCATTGTTTTTGCTGAATTATAAATGTTATTGTGTAATTTCCAAGCTTTTAGAGATTCTAATATCTCACAGTTCAGCAACCGCTCTTTGGAAGTCAGAATGCCTGAGAGAATCCCATTTCCATATCTAAAATTAGAAATGACATGCAGAGACTACAGGCATTTTACCAGACATGGTAATGATAACGTTTTGTTTTCTCTTTTTGTTAAAACCTGAAGGAAAAAAATCAAACAGCATTTTACTAGATAAACAGTCTGTCTGTCTTTGGACAATACTTCTGTCCATTTATTTGATTTGAGAATCACTTGTAGCCATGTGTCTGATGTGTTCTTACCACTGCCCAGTTTTTGATTTAGGATTTGTTTTCCTAAAAATCTATAAGGTCATACAAATGTTCTCACTTCCTAATTTTGTTTATAGATAACTATGTTTGTGAAATATACCTTTGGGACATTTAAGCCAAGTGCCTTTTTATAGATTTTTTTGGAGAATCTTCTATGAGTGCTCTGTTTGCTACGCATGGAGCTTTTGCCTTGTGACTTTAAATGAATACTAAGAGTGTGGAGAATTCCTGTTTGCATTTGGCCCTTACAGTATTTGACAACTGATCACCCTGTGTAAGGGATCTGCCTCTTACCTTACATTTGCAAAATTAACTTTGGGGAGGAGGTCGAGGTGGTGCCCAAATGAAGGAAGCAAAGTCCTCTCTGGGGACTGGGTGACCTTCTCCTGGCATCTGGGTTTTCCACTCCCTCCTGTCAGGCTGTCCTGCTTGGACAGCTGGCTGTGTTCCCAGCCTACAGAGGATCCCTGCCCGGGACCTAGAGCCCTAGCCCAGCGTGGCAGATCATCTGTGATTTTCGATTACCACCTTTGTACTGGAGCTGCTTATGTAAATTCAGATCTGACTATAATTTACACTACCTTGAATCCTAATAGGTGTGGTCTTAATATTTACCAGATTTTTTTCTCTCTACGGTGAAAAGTAAGAAGGTCCTGTATTGAATCTGAAAAAGTAGGGGCCTAATTTCAGAACAGTGGCACCTTAACTAGCATTACTGTGGGGTGAAAGCTTTACGCGATTGGACTTATCAGATTGCTGTCTGCAGCACTGCAGTTCAGTTTCATGTTTAAAAGTGTATTTGAACCTAAATTGGATACTGCTGGCTTTACCTCTTTAAAATCCTTAAGTAATTTTCCATAATGTAGTGAAAAGCTGTGGCCCATACCTGTAGCTCTGTGAGCAGTATCTGGCCTGCAGACTTGTTTATTTCTCCTGCTCCATGTTTTAAAACCTGCAGATTTCACTTAAGGACCAGATTCTTGGCATCCCTTGAAAATCTGGAAGATGTGTCAATATTGAACCTTTATTCTCACATTGACTGGAGCTAAGAAGCAGCAGCCATTCCTCCCTGCATGCCCCCTTCCCCCAACCTCCCTGCTCTGCCTTGGGTTGGGCCCCGGTGCTACACCAACTGTTGCCTTACACTCAGACTGCTTGGTCCATTCACATTACCAGTTGGGGGCCTCTTGGCACCTTGGAAAACCCCTCCAGCCTCATTTCCCTCTCGTATTCACATCCACCCTCTGCCTCACCTGTAAAGAACCAAATGAAGAGCTCCAAGGAGAGAGCCACACACTCTAGCTTCTGGATATTTGCACATTCTGGTCACTCTTCCTGAGATGCCTTTCCACACTTTCTTCTCCTGGCTGACCCAGCCTGATCGTGGTATCAGAGAAGCTGCCCCTGCCCCCAGTCCCTCTCTGCCTGGTTGTGTTAGGTGCCCTGCTGCTGGGCTCCCTTCACTGCTCTCTGTTCCTTGGTCATAGCACTTAGCACACTCTGTGGTAACTGTTGAGTTACATGTCTTTTTCCCCCTTAAACTGGGGGTCTTGGAGGGCAGGGTCTGTCCTACACTTTTCCTTTTACTCAGTAACTCACAATTCTTGGCATACAGTAAGCTTGTAATACATGATTTTTAATTGATATGTTTCATATTGTCTAAGGCAGTGGTTCTCTGCCTTACCCACATATTAGAATCACCTGGAAAGCTCTAAAAACTGTCAGACCAATTACATCAGAATCTCTGAGGGTGGGGCTCAGGCATGAGTAGTTTTTAAAGCTCCTCAGGTGATTCCAGCGTGCAGCCAAGGTTGAGAGAAACTGGTCTAATACATGTGACTAAGAAAAGCAATTTGCCATGATGTTTCGTTTTGGATCAGAATATCTTGTGATGATTTTAGGAAAGTCCACCTGCGATGAACATTTTTACTTAACTCTGGTAGCACATAGGTGTTTAAACAAATCGGGGCCTGCCTTCAAAAAATCAGTTTCTCCTGCAACAGTGAAATAATTCTGCACGCTGTAATGGTGACAAACAGCTAAGCAGCAACGTTATTGCAGTACATTAACAGTTTTTATAATTTTGGTAGTTTATGTTGTGTAGTCATGTGCCATTTTCCACCTTACTGCCTTTTGATTTAAGATTCAAGTGGGTTATTTTTCAGTCACTCCGTAAATTAGCTTAGGCGTTTGTTGAGTTTTCAACACCAACTGCTTCTCTTTTCTGCATATTCTTCCTTGTTTTATATTGGGACATCTAGTTGGAAAATAGACAAAAACAAAACATTAACTGGTGTTGCATGGAAAACACACTTGAGATAAAAACCATTTTAACTTGGTAAAAACTATCACCAGCTGTATTGTCTAATTAAATGATCAGTCCTGAGCTCATAATTAGTTTGGAGAGGATTCAGGAGAAAAAGAAAGAAAGAAAATAGTGAAAGAATTGAGGAAACATTTATGAATTGGGATGTCTTTATTTTGGAGAAGAATAGACTGAGGTAAAAAAATTTCTGTATGGATACTTTTTTGTGGATAATATCTTTTGTTTCCACTGAGAATGAAGTAGTAGGCATTTGGTGTAAAGTTAAAGCAGTTTTAGAGATTTATGTCTAAAGAATCATTTCTTGTTTACAAAGGCTGTTAGACAGTGATATTAACCGTGTGATTTCTTCTCTAGGAGAGCTTTATGAAGAAGATTGACTACTGTCTGTCTGACCAGATAACTTGTTGAGATTTCTTTTATCTCTATGATCAAAAAAAAAATCTCTTCCAATTAATCTTTTGTATCTGAAGCAAATGATCTTTTTCAAACTGCCCATTTATCTCACTGAGAAAGCTGATTTATCTAGATTGAATCCAGCAATTGCACTTCATTGGTGTAGGATTTTAGATGTTCTAAAGATTTTCTGTTCAATTCTGTTTCCCTCTTTGGGCTGAGGGTAGAGGGGAGGGATCTGGTTGTTCCCCTCTCCCTTGCCTGGGATTCTCCTCCTTGTGGGAGGAGTGAGTGGGGTGCTGGGCTTCTGGAGAGATGCAGGAATCTATTAATGGGATAGAGTCAGGTTGGTGGGGCTGCCTGAGAACCTTTGACCTCACCTTCCAGCCCCACCCTTGACCCCGGCTGACTTATTCTCAGGCCTGTAGCAGTGGTGTCGCTTGACCTGGAGGGAGAGGCAGCCAGCCCAGAAGGGCCAGACCCGAAGCTCTGCCAGGCCTGCCTGTCACCTTCAGGTGCCTGAGGACACCTGGGATGTAATTACAGGTCTTCAGACAGTGGCTTTCGTCACAGAGCAGAGAAGGGGATTGATTAATCATCTAGTCAGCCCCGTGCACTCAGCTGGATGTCTCCTCAGTCATAGCCTAGTGAATCAGGGGTTGAATTTTGAAATCTTGCCCTTTCCTTCCGCCCCTGTATTTGTAGAGTAGCTTCTTTCTGGAGAGAAGAGGAAGGTTATTTTACCTTCCCTTCTGCTCACCACCCCTGCTCCCAGCTTCCTTGCCTTCTACCTCCCACGATTCAGGACTGGCTTTTTACGTTTGATTGGATGACTTGGGTAGGAAGTGTGGCAGTAGCCTGCAGAAGGGTGAGAGTGCTGGTAGCAAGGGTGGTGGGGGGAGGGGATGCTAGCTGCTGTTGGTGGTGTGTCTGGCACCAGGGTTCTCTCGCAATCATCTCCTGAGGCCCGGCTCTGACAGCATGGGGCTGGTGTTGGGAAATATAAAATTCTGATCTAATTCTGGCAAAATACTTTTTTTATTTTTTTTAGTTTGCTTAGATCATTATCCTGATTCCCTCTGTTCTTTTTTTTCTTTTTTTTGGCTGAGCCGGGTGGCACGTGGGATCTTAGTTCCCCAACCAGGGATCTAACCTGTGCCCCCTGCAGTGGAAGCGCGGAGTCTTAACCACTGGACTGCCAGGGAAGTCCCTTTCTGTTCTTTTGATCGTAGAGACTTGGCCTTCTGGGAAGGTCATTGACGTGAAAAAATGAAAGTTGATTGGATTTGCCGTGGTCCTGAGGTAGAAATTGCCTGTCCTGTGTCATAACCCCTGCCCTCTCCTTCTTCCTCTCCATCTTGAGTTTCTCACCTGAAGGCTCAACGTTAGTTCCCAGACCAACCAGGAGCCAAGACAGACAGTACTTCAACAGCTTCAGCCTCTCGGTTGGTAGGGTCCACGTTACCTCCCGTGGCGCTGAGTCCCAGCTCTCTGCACTTTCTACTTGGTTTCTAGTTGACAGTGCTGGGTGTTAGGAACTGACTTTGGGAAGATGGTTGGTGCCAAGTATGACGTTGTTTGCAGCTATGGCCCTTGCATCCTGGCTTGCTTTTGCCATCTCTCCCATGGAATGGTAGAGTCCTGGCCTGAGCTTGGAGCCCTGCTGATTACTAATACCACTTGCCTGTGTAACTCCTGAATGTTCTATGTTCTCTATTCCATGCTCTGCTTTGTTATTTTTCCTGTGGGAGAACAAGCCTGATGAAATGAAAGGGCGAGTTTGATCCCAGACAGACCCAGTTTGAATCCCTGGCCTGGCCCTCTTACTTGTGTGATCTTGGCTGTATTTCTTCCAGCCTCAGTTCTTCGTCTGTAAAATGGGGGTGCTATTTCCTGTCTTACAAGTTAATGATGATTATACGATATACTGAATGTAAAATGCACACTTCCAAGCCCTTAGGTGCTGGGAGTCTTCATCATGACTGAGGTTGCCATGCGCTTTGTAGACAAGGAAGCACTTTCCTTGTTTCATTGCGCCTTGTAATTAATTGGCTTTTGCAGTTGGTCACTTTTTTCCAGTCTTGTTTTAATCTGTGTTAGTAGGTCTTGGGCCAGGTCTTTTCCCTGACTGTCCTGGGTTTCATAAGAGGGAATTATGCAATTGGACAAAAGGGGCAAAATTCAAGAAGGGAGCTGCTTTTATTGCTCTCACTCCTGTCCTGGTTTGCTGGCTGTTCCTGTGATCAAAATTGGGCTCTATATATTTACCTGTAGGATAGGCTGTGTGGTTCTACACGCAGACTTATGAAATTAGGCCCTGGAGTCTTCTGGTTACCAACATGTTTAGCTCAGCAGTGAAAATAACATTTGTTGCTATTGAGTTGGTCTCTGGTGGCCATCTTCTGTTTCCACTCTGTAGCTACGAAGCAGCCGGGCATGAATCAACAGAGTTGAACATATTTTAACCAGAGACACTTGGACCTGGCACTAAAGTTGTATTGCCCAGACCAAGGCAGAGGTTGGCCAGCCAACAACTGACAAGGCACATGGCTAGTGTATGCTTAAGGATGGTCTGAGAGCAAATCCTTCATGCAAGTTTTAGTATCTAACGAGAATATTAAGGAGGTCATAAATTGTAGATTATTTTTGCTTGCATAGTGAAATCTGAATGTCATTTAAAATGCATCTTATTTAATGTGCTGTAGTGTTGATGAGCTGGATCCAGTTTGCAACATCTGTTAGGTTGACTTGATGATTATTGCAAGTTGCAGGGAGTGTTCAAAAGCCTGTTTTACAAGTGTCATAAAGTGAATGGAAAATATTTTCTATAATTTCAAATAGCAGAACCCTAGAGAGGTCTTTGATCATACTGAAAGAGCCCATGGTCAACTCAAATCTCCCTAGGTTTCTGTTCATTATGTTATGGCCCTCTGAAGTAGTCACTTTTAATTAGACTGCAGAAAGCATTGATTCTCAGTGACAGATTAATGCCTAAATTGGAATACGCAAAAGCGTGGAAACAGAATGAGGAGATAAATGAATGCTGGATAGCTTCTAAAACCATTCTAATGAAGGAGTCTATGTAAGGGACCACTATTCCTTACACTTAATAATGGAAAGTATAAGAAGTGACTAGATTGAGTACTGATCTTCTCTAGCCTTCTCTTTTTCTCCCCATTCTGAAGTGAAAGGTGCCTAGGTAAATCAAGAGATTGAGTCAGTGATACCGTTCTCATCCATCAGAATCACTGAGCTTTGCTTGGACCATGTCTTCTAACCTAGGGGTTGGTAAACTGGGCCTATAGCCAGTTTTTGCACAGCCTTATGAGCTAAGAATTTTTTTTCTTTTAATGTTTTTAAAGGGTTGTAAGAGAAAACAAAAGTGAGTTTTTTCTATTTGTTTTAATGTATTATGAATATTATCAATAAGATATTTCTCTTTATGAGCTTCAGTTGAACGTCCTAACCTGTGTCCTCTGTGAGGTCAGCACAGCGGAAGAGTGGAAAAGGTGTGGGCTTCAGAGCCAGGCAGACCTGGTTCTGAATCCTGGCTCTGTGTGACTTTCTACCTGAGAACCTCAGGAGAGTTACTTTACTCCTCTAAGCCTCAGCTTCTCCAGGGTGTTGTAACGCCACCCTTGCACTTAGTAGGATCATAGCAAACAAGAACTCTCGACCATCTGTAAAGCCCATGAAGACCTGTAAAAAGAATGCAGCAGGCTTGTCTACAAATGGGCAAATTGGACGTTCCAGGCACTTGGCGTGGCACTGGGTGGGCATCACCTTATCCCTTCAATCCCAAAGCAGCTTCCCCTGGACTGTGGTATTGCTGTTGCTCCTCCTAAGCTGGTCCCTGCTTCAGACCTTGTGGAGGACACTTTTCTCTCAGCTCACTACTTTGGTGCCTTCCATGCCCTTCAGCTGCCCAAAGATGTTTGTGTCTTTGAGTCTAAGCATTTTGGGCACTTAGCCAAATACGTGTGAACATTTGAGCCTTTGATGGTGATTTGTGGCCAAGAACTGTTCTTTCTTCCTCCTTCTCTCCTCCTGCTTTTCCTTAAGGACAGTGTGTCCATTAATTGGGTCAAAAAGAGTATGATCCTTAACTGTCCCTTTCCTAAGTTGTCACTGTGATTTCCAAGTGATTTCAGGCAGGGGACTCAAACTGTTGTTCCTTTTTCTTTCTTCATAAAATGAAATAGATGACATCTCTGTTTTATACCAGGAAGACTCAGAAGCATTGCATTCTGGGAAGAGAGTGCCTGGGTACCTTTCAGTGGAGGCTGAAGTTATGGTGTGGTTTTAGAAAAGTGTTCTTTATGCTTGCTGTTTTGAAATGATAGGGGCCGTGAGGTTCTCTGATTCTGTAGTTATACATTGCTTGATTTTCCAAGGACAAGTTTGATAGAATTATTCCTTTGGAGAACTGAAATCTATGAGATTCTGAGCAGTGTAACCAAGAGGGTATACAAAGATCAGGCTGTTCTCCTTTTCCTGGAAGGGTGGGGCTGCTTGGCAAGGGTGGCCTTAGAGGTGTGCTTAGTGTGTGACGTCAGTGATGGGGCTGCTGGCCAGGATTTGTAACACTCTGGTTACAGGTAGCAAATGCTAAATTAGGGTTCTGCACCTGTAGCACACAGCTGTGTTTGGCAGGAAGTGAAGAAACGCGAATGTGAGAAAGTCCCTGCCAACCTTAGGAGAAAGTAGATCATGTTTATAATGCCTTTTATTTATGTAGCATTTT
Source organism: Neophocaena asiaeorientalis asiaeorientalis (assembly GCF_003031525.2). Classification (NCBI taxonomy): domain Eukaryota; kingdom Metazoa; phylum Chordata; class Mammalia; order Artiodactyla; family Phocoenidae; genus Neophocaena; species Neophocaena asiaeorientalis. The sequence goes on from NW_020172274.1 coordinate 84,689, forward strand.
TCCTTCAAGGAGAGAATGGCTTTATTAAGATGTTACTTAAATATTCTATAAGGATATCCCTTTTATCCCCTTATGTAGTGTTAATAAATAGCATTTTGCTGTTGTTTAAGGGCCAAATGGCTTTTTTTTCCTGAAAAGACTTGAGAAACCCAAGTTTTCTGGACATCAAAACCTATTTTATGTACTTAATGCCACTAAACTGTACACTTAAAAATGGTTAAGAGAGTAAATTTCTTGTTATGTGTATTGTACCATAATTTTAAGTCTGTTTTAAATTACCAGAATTCAGTTTTAAAGAAATTATTAAATAGAAGTTATCTCTTGGTAGTTTTAATTTTCTTCTTTGGCTTTTTTACATTTCTAAGTTGTTGTTGCTTGTTTTTTTAAATGATAAATAGGCATTGCATTTATAATCAGATAAAAACAAATTTTTTTTTGACACAGTTCTACAAACACTAACAATACTCCCTACCCCCTCACACTTCTGTAGCAGCCCATTGGTTTAGCTTCATGCCTACATTTAAGTCACATATTTTTATTTTTAAATTCAAAAATATTATTCTCTAATGACCCTTGCCTTAGAGAGTCAGAAGTGAAGGGAGTGAGTTTGAGTCAATGGAGCAATCTGCACACAGTATACATCTACTTTATTCTAGAAAGCAGTAATTTTTGACAGCTTGCCATACAGCTCTCTACATCTGAAACAAATAAAACGGGGCAATAGTATAGTTTACACATTTGAGAAATTTTGTTTAGAGATACAAAGGAAAGGAAAGGTTTTTTATTCTCAAGGATTTTATATTTTAAAAACTAACTGGCAAGATATATTAACTTGCTTAGACCAAAAGAGAGTTAAAATAAGGAAATCTTTGGAAGGACGTCGGGGGAGGGATGAGAAGTAAACTCACAACCTTGCACCTTCACATTTCATTGCCTTCCCCTCCTCCTCAGAGTTGGGTCTTCATGCCTGTCTGGGCATCTGGGGCCTGGTGGGCTCTGAGCAATAGACACTCCCTCAGCCTGGGGCGCGGGACAGGGTGGACTAGCTTCAGCCCAAGCGAAGTGGGTAGATGACCCAAAGGGAGTGACCAGAGGGGTACTGCTCAGGGCTTCCCGGCACTTGGCATCCTATTCCCATTTCTGCGCAGTCACATTTTACCCATCCTTCAGGGCCTGGCTCAAATGGTCCTCCATGAGGCTATTTCTAAATCTTCTACTCCAGTGTAGGTGCTCTCTGCCTTCCCTGAATTCTCCAAGCACAACTTTCCCCAGACCATTTTGCAGAGCTGCAAATAGGTGTTCAATAAAAGTAGTGCTGGTCAGTAAGTCTGGGAGCCCCTGCATGCCAGAGCGGCCTCTTAAAGAGTCCCAGGTGTTCATTAGCATGTTAAAGGTTCTGAGAAACCTGCTTAATCCAATGTTAAAAAAAAAAAAACCTTTTGATTATAGAACCTTTCTCTCCCAGGAACAATGACTGACATTTTGAGGAAGGTCCAAGTTGTCCATAATGGGTGCTTAATAAACATTTGTTCAATGAATAACTGGTCTTATAACCACATAATATAATATCTGCCATTTTGCCATTAGAAATTATTCCCAGGACCTGTGCAGAAAGCACCAGATTTCTGGGAGATATAGTTATAATCAAAGAGAAAGGGAAGGATGAAGAATGCAGAAAAAAGACTTTTGCTAAAACAAACCAAACATTTTACATTTTGCCCAGGGCAGGGCATACACTGAAACCTGTGGACAGATACTGGAGCCGTGAAAGGTTATAATTATTTTGGGCCCTTTTTCCCTAGCAAGTAGAGTGTGTTTAAGTTAAATGCCAAGAACCGAAAGGAAGAGAAATCCTAAATGTAAACACTCCTTTTCTGTTACCTGGACATCATCTATTATTCCTCCTCTACTCTTTGCATTCTCACAGAAATATGCTGTTGGAATACCAATGACCTTCCCTTTTGCACAGAGCCCCCAGTTTTTCCTTCAGTGAAGGGAGAGACAGGGGAAGGGAGAAGTTTTAAAATACCTAGGTGTCAATAAACTGATTTCTTCTTCTTTGGAATAAAAGGTATCAGGGACAAGGAGAAAGAATTGTGCGTATGTGTGAGTATATCTGCAGTGAACAGCAATTTCATTTTTAGGTGAACCCACAGACTTTTGATTGGGACTTTAAATATTTGTCAGAATTGTATTTCTCTTCTGTGAAAAACGGAGCATTTTATAAAGAGGGAAAGAAAATTCACTTTCCTTTGAAGATGTAAATTTGGCCTAAGAAAATGCAGTTAAAATTTGAGATTTAAGAAAGGCAGAGAAGGTTGTTTTTTTTTTTTTAACCCAACCCCAACTAATTACAGGCTCTGTAAGGACAAGATATCCTTGGTTTGATGGGAGAGAGGAAGATAGTGTATACATTTCCCAAGATTCCTTAATTTTATATTGAGTTCTTTTCCATATGATATATATCCGTACCAGAGGAAAGCCCAGGGCTCTGTCTAGCTTCTGATGAGAGATAGGGGAAAATCTAGAAAACTGAGAAGCATTATGTTCATGCTACCCTGTATTCCTGAATAAAAGGGCAGCAGGCCATACCATTCATCCTCAAAGAGGCCTCCATTGTCAGATCTGAGAGCTTTATGGCCTCACTCCTGACTTTATTTTAGAATTTCAGTGAGAACCTGGGGGACACAATTATTCCAGAGCTAAGATTTCCTTCCTTCCACTTAACGTCTCTTCTGAGTCTTTCTTATTAACTATTGATTAGGACAATTATTGATAATCTTTTTAGTTCTTAGTGTTCGTAGGGATTAGAAATTCCAATAGGAGCCATCAGTATAGAGAAGGAGGTGAAAAATTAAGTACAAGAAAGTAGTAGAAAAGAAAAGTTATGAAGAGAAAAATAGGAGAGAAAGAAAATGAAATTGTAGATGTGGGTTGAATCTACCAGTTATTTCTTGATCTCATACCTGCATGAGAACTGTGAACTGTGAGGATACATCTGAAGTGGAAGAACTCCCCGACCCCACCACCAGGAGGGGCTATACAGTTATATGCCAGACTGAGGAGCTTGAGGAGTCGTTGATGGTCTTCGGGTAAATGAATGGCATAATAATATTAGGCACTGATTGATGTCAGAGGTTGTTGGGCAAAATGGATCAGAAGAGGGGCAAGACTTATTGAGATGGGAGGTCATGAAAGCCTGAACTAGAGCAGTGGTGTTGGTTAGTAAAGAGGAAGAGATGGCTGTGAAGACAAGAATTGCTGAAATAGGGGTGACAGTCATTGGATGTGTATGATAACCATACATCGGGATTTTTACATAGCATGTACTTCAGATATTCTGTTCCTCAAACTGTAGTAATTTGGGGAAAATCCCAATATTTTAATATTCAAACTTTTTCTTTAATTGCTTTATTTCTGTGGTGGCACTTTTCTTTTTTCTTATTTTTGTAGATCATGTTCTAATTTTCATTCTGTAAGTAAAGACTTCAGTACCTTAATGGACTGAAGTACACATAGAGGCAGAGGTGTCTCTAAATACCTGTGTCTTAGTAACTAAGAGAGCTGTGGTGCCATTGAGGAAGACAGGGAAGTTGAGAAAGGGAAAGGAAGTTGGTTTGAGTGAGGGAGGGGCATGGTTTGGAAGAGGGAGTTCAGGTTTAGACATAAGTATTTAGGTTGAGGAGACAGTTGGCCAGATGAGTGTCTCTATTGGCTGTAGCCTGGAATGGGTGGTAGAAACAGGGACTGGAACCTGAGATTTGAGAACCAACTGTGTGGAGTTGTTGGTTAAAATCATGGAATGTAGTCTGTTCATCAAGGAATAGTCAGCAGATGGAAGGAAAAGGAATATTTAAAGAGAGATGGAATCGTAGTATGAGAAAACCAGAACGTGTAAGTCAGGGAAGTTCAAGGAGGAAAGAGTTTGAAGAAAAAGTTTAATATTGCCAGATGCTGCAAAGATGGCAAAGTGAACTGGATTTGGCAAAGAGTTAGGAAATCTTCAAGAGTAATATGTAACACAAAGGAAAGGTTATGGAGCAAAGACAAAACTGCAGCTTAAGAACGGTTCGTGGTGAAGTTGAAACTATTAAGCTTAAGAAGAAGAATAATCCAGGATATGTTTTGTATAAAATTAGTGCTTCACACAGACCGCTGGGACAGTACATTTATTTGAAAGCCTTTGTCTATCTACGTAAGCCTTTGCAACATAGCTCTAGTAAACTGAAATGCTTTTGATCTAATGTTCAACTGAGTTATTGAGCTCACTGCCCTACAATTCTTTCAACTCCTTATCCCATTTAGTAGCGTTTCTTGTACATCAAAATATTGACTAAAATAATCAATTGGTAGTTTTTTAAACTCTGAAAATTATAGCCCACAGAGAAATGCAACAGTTTTACTATTAAAAATCTGATTCTCTTTGCCTTTCAGCTTCCACTGGTCTTGTCAGACTGCTTTTCTTCTGCTCTCATTTGATGGTATCTTCCGGTATGTTTCGGGAGAAGAAAAAACAAGCCTTCCTTTGTCTTACTTGTGCACAGTTCTAACTTCTGTTGCCCTGTCTCTTTTGGTGAGCTGCCAGAAGTCTTGCCTTGATATTTAGAGTTTGGTCAAAAGTGATAGATATATTGGTGTTTAACAACCTTAGTGGCAAAGTTGAACAGCAGCTGAAAAGAAATGTACCATAGTATAAACTGAGTACCATAATTACGGTCGATGGTAGCACTGAGTCTAAAATTATATTCTCTGAGTCCAAGATTCTAAACCAGTCTTTAATAGGTCTGATTTCAGACAAATTGCTCAATTTCCATTGGTCTAAATTTATTCTTTTAAATTATAAGAATTTCTTAAAAATGGAACTTTCTAATGTACACTGAGGTATGTGGTTTAGTGACATTACATAGAGTCATTTAATATAGCATAAGAAACTGAGTCATAAGACCCACTTGGTGGAGGTAGACTACAGACTTAAGTTTTCATTTGGATTCCAGCATTGTTGAAGAATTTTGGGAGGGTACAAAATGAATTATGTATTCAATGTGCCTTTTTTTGTTGTTGTGGTGGTACGCAGGCCTCTCACTGTTGTGGCCTCTCCCGTTGCAGAGCACAGGCTCGGTGTCCATGGCTCACGGGCCTAGCTGCTCCACAGCATGTGGGATCTTCCCGGACCGGGGCACGAACCCGTGTCCCCTGCATCGGCAGGCGGACTCTCAACCACTGCGGCACCAGGGAAGCCCCCAATGTGCCTTCTTTTAATGGTTACAATATTGTTATTTATGGAGCCTTTACTAGGTGTCTGGTACTGCACAAAATATATTACCTATGTAATTTTATTTAATTCCCTTGATAGCTTTAGGAGTAAAGAGGCAAAGGTGGAATTAGAACTGCGGTCTTCTGGCTGCAAAGCCTGTATTCATCCCATAGTCTCTGGGATTTTTTTCTTTCGACATCTTTCTTGAAGTATAATTGCTTTACATTGTTGTGCTAGTTTCTGCTGTATAACAAAGTGAATCAGTCATACGTATACACATATCCCCATATCCCCTCCCTCTTGCGTCTCCCTCCCTCCCATCCTCCCTATCCCACCCCTCTAGGTGGTCACAAAGCACCAAGTTGATCTCCCTGTGCTGTGCGGCTGCTTCCCACTAGCTATCTGTTTTACATTTGGTAGTGTATATATGTCCATGCCACTCTCTCACATTTAGGTCTTTAATCCATTTTGAGCTTATTTTTGTGTATGGTGTTAGGGAGTGTTCTAATTTCATTCTTTTACATGTAGCTGTCCAGTTTTCCCAGCATGACTTATTGAAGAGGCTATCATTTCTCCATGGTATATTCTTGCCTTCTTTATCAAAGATAAGGTGACCTTATGTGTGTGGGTTTATCTCTGGGCTTTCTATCCTGTTCCATTGATTTATATTTCTGTTTTTGTGCCAGTACCATACTGTCTTGATTACTGTAGCTTTGTAGTATAGTCTGAAGTCAGGGAGCCTTTTCTCCAGCTCCGTTTTTCGTTCTCAAGATTGCTTTGGCTATTCGGGGTCTTTTGTGTTTCCATACAAATTGTGAAATTTTTTGTTCTAGTTCTGTGACAAATGCCATTGATAGTTTGATAGGGATAGCGTTGAATCTGTAGATTGCTTTGGGTAGTATAGTCATTTTCACAATGTTGATTCTTCCAATCCAAGAACATGGTATATCTCTCCATCTGTTTGTATCATCTTTAATTTCTTTCATCAGTGTTGTATAGTTTTCTGCATACAGGTCTTTGTCTCCTTTGGTAGGTTTATTCCTAGGTTTTTTATTCTTTTTGTTGCAATGGTAAATGGGAGTGTTTCCTTAATTTCTCTTTCAGATTTTTCATCATTAGTGTTTAGGAATGCCAGAGATTTCTGTGCATTGATTTTGTATCCTGCTACTTTACCAAATTCATTGATTAGCTTTAGTAGTTTTCTGGTAGCATCTTCAGGATTCCCTATGTGTAGTATCATATTATGCTTGTCTAAGAATTTGTCCATTTCTTCCAGGTTGTCCATTTTACTGGCATATAGTTGCTTGTAGTAATCTCTCATGATCCTTTGTATTTCTGCAGTGACAGTTGTTACTTCTCCTTTTTCATTTCTAATTCTGTAGATTTGAGACTTCTCCCTCTTTTTCTTGATGAGTCTGGCTAATGGTTTATCAATTTTGTTTATCTTCTCAAAGAACCAGCTTTTAGTTTTATTGATCTTTTCAGTTGTTTCCTTCATTTCTTTTTCATTTATTTCTGATCTGATCTTTATGATTTCTTTCCTTCTGCTTACTTTGGGTTTTTTTTTGTTCTTCTTTCTCTAATTGCTTTAGGTGTAAGGTTAGGTTGTTTATTTGAGATTCTTCTTATTTCTTGAGGTAGGATTGCATTGCTATAAACTTCCCTCTTAGAACTGCTTTTGCTGCATCCCATAGGTCTTTGTTTGGGCTGTCATGTTTTCATTGTCGTTTGTTTCTAGATATTTTTTGATTTTCTCTTTGATTTTTTTCAGTGATGTCTTGGTTATTTAATAGCATATTGTTTAGCCTCCATGTGTTTGTATTTTTTACAGTTTTTTTTCTTGTAATTGATATCTAGTCTCATAGCATTGTGGTTGGAAAAGGTATTTGATACAATTTCAACTGTCTTTAATTTACCAAGGCTTGATTTGTGACCCAAGATATGATCTGTCCTGGAGAATGTTCCATGAGCACTTGAGAAGTGTATTCTGTTGTTTTTGGTTGGAATGTCCTATAAATATCAGTTAAGTTCATCTTGTTTAATGTGTCATTTATAGCTTTTGTTTCCTTATTTATTTTCATTTTGGTTGATCTGTCCATTGATGCAAGTGGGGTGTTAAAGTTCTGGGCTTTTTAAACAAAAAAAAATTTGAAAAAGGTTCATAATATTGTGTGTATATGTTTATTTTTGTACTTTTTGGTAACAGTATTAATTATAAGCCCTCTAACATTAAGGAGAAATCACCCAGCATAATTGTCATTCTTTTGAAATCTTTTAGCTTCTCTTTCTAAAAGCTGGCTTCTTTTAAATGAGATATTCTTTGTGTAAAGAAATTAGTGTTTTTTAATTGAAAATATGAAGTCATCTCAGGTTTCTGGTTCTAAAGAAAGGACTCAAGAGCTCTATCATTTGAATAAACCAAAATATTTATCTTTTCTCATTTTTGCTTCTTTAGTTATTGCCATTCCTTATAGGACACCTGCCATGATTATAGTCCTCAAAGGAAAAAATTCCTAAGGGTATTTTATATGCGTTAGAATATATATATATATATTTAATTTATATATATATATGTTTATATATAACAAGAGTGTTTCTAGGTACAAAAAAAATTGGTTTTTGCATTTTCTTTCTAATGTAACGCCATTATCTTTAGATACTTTAAAAGTCTCTGTCTTTTAAAAAAGACAGAGACTTTTAAAAAAATTGCCTATTGATTCTCTATAATTAAACTTTCTTCCAAACTTTATTGAGCATCATGATAGTAATTATTCATGAGCAGTATAGATTGGAAAACATATTTCAATTTGAAATATTGTAATATTGAAATATTGTATAATTGACTTAGAAAATTGCATTAGTTTCAGGTGCCTAACATAGTGATTTGATATTTTTGTGCATTATAAAATGATCACTATGATAAGTCTAGTTACTATCTGTCACCATGCAAAATTATCACAGTATTAGTGACTGTACCTTACATCCCCATGACATTTATTTTATAACTGGAAGCTTGTATCTTTTAATTTCCCTCACCTATTTCACTTATCCCCCCAACCCACTCTCCTCTGGTAACCACCAGTTTGTTCACTGTGTCTATGAGTCTATTTCTGTTTTGTTTTTTAGATTCCACATATAAGTGAAATCATACAGTATTTGTCATTATCTGACTTATTTCACTTGGCATAATACCCTCTAGGTCTATCCATGTTGTCACAAATGGCAAGATTTTATTCTTTTTTTTTTTCTTTTTGGCTGAGTAATAGTCCATTTTATGTATGTGTGTGTGTGTGTGTGTATACCATATCCTGTTTATCCATTCATCTGTGGATGAACATTTAGGTTGCTTCCATATCTTGGCTGTTGTAAATAATGCTGCATTGAACATAAGGGTGCATATATCTTTTTGAATTAGTGTTTTAATTTTTTTGGAAGAATACCCAGAAGTGGAATTGCTGGATCGTATGGTAGTTCTATGTTTAAGTTTTGAGGAACCTCCGTACTGTTTTCTGTAGTGGCTACACCAATTTACATTCCCACCAACAGTGCACAAAGGTTCCCCTTTCTCCATATCCTTGCCAACACTTGTTATTTGTTGTTGTTTTGACGATAGTCATTCTGATAGGTATGAGGTGATATCTCATTGTGGCTTTGGTTTGTATTTTCTGATGATTAATGATGTTGAGCATCTTTTCACGTGCCTGTTGGCCACCTGTATGTCTTCTTTGGAAAAATGTCTACTCCGGTCCTCTGTCCATTTTTTAGTTGGATTGTTTGTCTTTTTGCTGTTGAGTTATATGAGTTCTTTGTATATTTTGAATATTAAGATATTTGCAGATATCTTCTCCCATTCAGTAGGTGGCCTTTTTGTTTTGTTGATAGTTGCCTTTGCTGTGCAAAAGCTTTAGTTTGATGTAGTCCCATTTGCTTATTTTTGCTTTTCTTTCCCTTGCCTGAGGAGGTGTATCCAAAAATATGTGGCTAAGACTGATGTCAAGGAGCATACTGCCTATGTTTTCTTCTAGGAGTTTCATGGTTTCAGGTCTTACATTTAAGTCTTTAAAGCATTTTTAGTTTATTTTTGTATATGGTATGAAAGTAGTCCAGTTTGATTCTTTTGCTTGTAGCTGTCCCCCAGATGGCATTTTTAATGGTTTAACCTAAAATGCTGGTGACAATAGCAGCTCACTTGTACTGATTATTTGCACTATATGCCTGGATTGCCCTAACTGCTTTCATGCATTACTGCATCCTCTAACCCAGTGAAACAAGTATTATTTTTCCCCATTTCCCAGACAGAACAGGTTAGAGAAGTTAAGTAACCTTTTCAAAGTCACTTAAAGCAGCACTCTTAGCTAATGTTTAACTCCCTCATTATTTTGGCTGGCAGTGCTGACTGAGTCAATAGAATTTGACAGGATGAGACGGAAGATGAGAATATCTGACTGTTAAAACAGCTTCGAGGGCTTCCTTGGTGGCGCAGTGGTTGAGAGTCCGCCTGCTGATGCAGGGGACACGGGTTCGTGCCCCAGTCCGGGAGGATCCCACATGCCGCGGAGTGGCTGGGCCCGTGAGCCATGGCCGCTGAGCCTGTGCGTCCGGAGCCTGTGCTCCACAACGGGAGAGGCCACAACAGTGAGAGGCCCGCGTACCGGAAACAAAAAAACAGCTTCGACACTTTTGAGCCAGTATCATTTTTGACGCTTTTTGAGCCATTGGTGTTGTGCAATAATTTTATCATTCGTTGGAAGAGAAATGCACAAAGGCTTCTAGCTTCTTTTTAGCTCTGGTTGATATTTGTGAACCATTAACACTCATACCCAGTAACTGCTATAAAACAGGGCAGGATGCATCCAGCTTCTGCCCTATGAGCAGGGTTTATTATTACTTCTCATTCTGGTTGCTTTCGCCAACCTTTGAATATTCTAGGTGAGAGCTTGCCTTTCTGCTTAGACTTTTTTTTTTTTTTGACTTTTTTTAAAGATTAATTTTATTTAATTTTGGCTGTGTTGGGTCTTTGTTGCTGCATGTGGGCTTTCTCTAGTTGCGGTGAGCGGGGGGCTACTCTTCGTTGCAGTGTGCGAGCTTCTCCTTGCAGTGGCTTCTCTTGTTGCGGAGCACGGGCTCTAGGCGTGCGGGCTTCAGTAGTTGTGGCATGTGGGCTCTAGAGCACAGGCTCAGTAGTTGTGGTGCATGGGCTTAATTGCTCTGGGGCACGTGGGATCTTCCCGGACCAGGCATCGAACCCGTGTCCGCTGCGCTGGCAGGTGGACTCTCAATCACTGTGCCACCAGGGAAGTTCCTCTGCTTAGACTTCTGAAACCCAGCTGCTCCTAACTGCCTAGCTGATCTGCATGGATCTGATCACTTTCTGCCTAGTCTTGTGGGATTTGCTAGACCCTGTTCTGCAAGAGGATGCTTAGTCTTGGCCCTCCTGGTTAGCCTGGCTACCCATGCCTTGACTTGACTGTCAGGATTCGTTGTTTTCAGACATGGTCTCACCACAGGTAAAAGTGTTAGTCTTGCTTCTGAGATGAGTCTTACGATGGACATAGGAGTGCACTGGCATGTAGCTGTTTGAACTTTAATTGTTGAAAGAGTTATGATGAACTGCAGCTTGGGCTTTAATGTAGGTTTTGGTCCATGGCTCAGAACATGGTTTGGGCCTTTGTTAGACCCTGGCTTAGTGATGTTATATGTTTTAATTTTTTCTTTATGACACTTTTTAATATCATTAGAGGCCATTAGGACAATTGGTAAGTCAAGTATAGTAAATGAAATAAAATGTTTTGTGTAACTAATGACTATGGAAATGTGTTAATAGGAACAACAAAAAAGTCACACTAGAGAACCTTTGGCAGTTTTACATATCAATCGCTAAAAATATATTGGCACATTTTCTGTGATTATACTTACCAGGTATAGATGAATTCCCTCCCTGATAGAATCATTTTTCAAGTCTGTTTAGATTTATTCTGTCTTTTTGTTTCTCAAAGTTAATTTTTTAAGATAATGTGATCTTGGAGCAAGGAGTGAAGGAAATTGTGGAAATGTCATTTCCTGATACTACTCAGCCTAGTTTTTCTTATTGGAAAGTACGATCTTTAAAAGAAAATGTATATTTATAACACTCACTGAAACAAATTTTTGGATAGTGGCAACAATCCTTGGGTCAAAAACAGCAGTGCACAATTTGACTTAATTTTATCACTCTCAGGAATTTTCATTAGATTCTTTGTACAGAATTATCAGCTATAAATAGAGATCAGCTAATTTGAGGAAGAGGCTCTAGGTCTACAGATAATTGAACAAATATATCATGGTTTAAAAAAACTCGCATGAGGTGATAGTAATAGTGAATAGGGCAGAGGAGAGAAAAGAAGAGGGAAAGAAAAGGAAAAGAAAATACAAAGGAACAATGATGGATTTGTGTGCAACAAAATGCGGTTCCAATACTGACCTACTTAACACGCTTTCTCACCAGGAGGCCATTGTTCTTTCTCAGACTCTTTGCTTGGTTGCTTTCCTTCCCCATTTAGAACAGCGGACAGCCCCCCTCCCTCCCACTCTTGTCCTTTGACCAGAGACTAATGTGGCTAGGTTGTTGAGGAGGTAATGGAATTTTGCATCTGCAAATGTATGTGGTCAGCCTCTGCAAGGGCTGGCTTCCAGCAGAATCCTCTTTTCCACTGAGATTCTTTTTCACAGGCTGATTTTTTTTTCTTATTAAAATCTTAATGTTTAAAGAGGCTTTGTTAGTTGTAACAGGAATATTTCTTCTTGTTACACTCTTCCTTTTCCCCTGTTTTAGGAGTATGCATGCCTTCATATACAGAATGCCTACTGGGGAAGAGTTTTGGTATAAGGTGTGTGTGTGTGTTAAATTCCAAGGGTAGGAGTGGCAGATTTGGGGAAAATATCTGCATACTGTAGTATCCAGAAAGACTTCTACTTTTAAAGAAGACACTTGGATAGGTAGCACAGAAAGTATAAATATGGCCAAATCACAGTGGCTGACAAAGGGCTGGCTTTTAGACTGTGTTTTCAAACAGGCTTCTGCACCTTATCCAATTAACTAATGACTTAATGTGATTAATTAAGTGTAGATTAGTGTGTGTAGAAACCATGTGGGTTAGTAGGTTAGTACTTCTTGATGCTATGTAAGGATGATACTTAAGTATCTACAAATAGCAGGTAATAAGATACTTTGAACTATGAATAGCAGATATTAAATTACTTTACATGTACATATTCCGTGTCTTGCTTGACCATAATTGCCAAACTCTAAATCTTGACACATGAGGTAGGTAGGGATATGTTTACAGGGACAGTGTGACAAAGTATTTAGAATTGGGACTATCCCACAGAATTCACACATTCTGTGGGTACTTACTGAATGCCTCCTGTATGCCAGGCACTATTATGGATGAGAAGGATGCAATTGTGATAAAATAAAACAAAATCCGTTATCTTCTAAAGGGCGAAATAGACAATAAATAGATAAATAAGTTAAAAAAAAAGTAGGATAAGTTGGATAGTGATGGGTACTAGGGAGAAAACTAAGCATATAGAAAGGGGCCAGCAAATGTTGCTGGGGAAGTGTAGGAATTGTAATTTTTGGTAGGGAGTGAGCCATATTCATACCTGGGACACGTGGTACCATCTCTGTGCTCTGCCCACCCATAGCTCTTGAGTCTCCTGCAGTATTTCCGTAGATTCCATAACCTGCTCTGACCTCAAGAAAAGAAAACCTTTCATAATACAGAGTTAGGTAGAACCACTAAAAGCTAAACCAAAGCACAACCCCAAACACCTTTTATTTATAGCCAAGTTGGCTAAAACAACTAAGTAATAAGTATCTAGATACCCTGAGAGAGTTGTGTAATTAAAAAAAAAATTAAAAAAGATCTTAATTCAAGCATTTGAGTCTGAATCTTTGTACCTTCAATAGCATTGCCATTCTTACCTTAATAAAGGAAACCAGTGATTAGAAGGAAGCGCTAATTCTAGGGCAGGGATATCACACAGTGAGAACATGGTACATGTTGTCATTTACTGGCCCGAGGAAGAGCGAGTAGTAGAAGACTCTGCTCTCCTCAGTCTTCCAGAAGAAGACGCTGCACTTGCTGCCTACCTCTGCATATCTTTTTTTTCCTACCAGTTAAGTGTTGCTGTTGTTTTAAAACTTGGAATGCTCTCCTTTCTTGTTTTTGTTTATCAAAACACCCATCTCTTGGAGGATAGAGACCCAGCTCTATTTATTTATGTATTTATTGGCCGCACCCCGCAGCCTGTGGGATCTTAGTTCCCTGACCAGGGATTGAACCTGCTCCTCCTGCATTAGGAGCGTGGAGTCTTACCCACTGGACCACCAGGGAAGTCCCGGGACCCAGCTCTTTATCTCTGTGTCCTTGACAGCTTCTGTGATATCTGGCATCAGTAAGTGGTCCATAAATGTGTACTACATGAATGAGTGAATGGGATGAAAGAGGGGAGGACACCTGGCATTTACCCACCTCACTTTCCAGTCCACAAATAGCTGGTAGAAGTGGCATTTCCAGGTTTTGTCCCACCTTTGACTTGTCTTAGACTCTCCTTCCTTTCACATTCCTCTAATTAAAACAAGGCAAAATAAATAAATAGAAAACAACCACCAAAAAAACCCCAAGCAAACAAAACAAAAAAAATAAAACAAGGCAAAGCTATGGTTAAGGAGGCTGCCAGACAACTAACTCAACTACCAGAGAGGGAGTCTCCTTTGCTTTCATGTTTCTGAAGTGGACGTCAAATACAGTTTACTCTTTTCCATCTACCTTTAAAAAAGCGCTTATTTTTCCCTTATTGGGGGCTTTCTGTTCCCTTCTTGCCTCACTAACTCCCTTCACATCCTGCAGGTAGACAGATTGGAACAGGATTGCATTTGTAGCCTGTCAGCTCTACTCGTCAGCTGGCAGAGAGATGGTTGAGCTGTAAGAGGGGTTTGGGAGGCAGAGTTTTAACGGGAGCAGTAGCTTTGGTTTATCAGGGGGTGGGAGGTACAGAATGAATATACAGATATTTTCCAATTCATTAATGAGAGCAGAAATCTCAAGTTTTGGGTCCATCACCTGCACACTTTTTCTGGCCTGTTCCTTAAACACATTAGGGTGTCCTTTATACATGTTGCACCTCAGCCTGCAAAGGTGCAGCCTGACAGCTGCTTCTCAGCCCTGGGAAACTCAAGTGGATTGACCTGTCACATAAACAGGACTGAAATCCTTTGGGCAGTTGAGAAAACAGGAAGGAATTTCAAAAGCCTGGCGTGATGAATCTTGGCTTTGTGCACTTAGCTTCCTCTCTGTTAGGCGTTTCTCTGGGTACAGTGGTTTTTAGTTTAATTTAAAATGAAACTGAAGATTTTCTTCTGTTACCATCATTCTCTTCCTTGTTATCCTTTTGGTCATTGTCATAAAAGCTGCTATTTATTGAATGTCAACTTTGAGACAGCTGTGGTCCTTATGATGTACATGGATTAGGTCATTTAATCCTTCTATAACCTTCCCAAGGAAGGATTGACCCTGAGCTTTAAATCACAATCTGGTAGTAGATCAGAAAGAAAACCCATATAGGAACTTATCTGGTGGCGCAGTGGTTAAGAATCCACCTGCCAATGCAGAGGACATGGGTTTGATCCCTGGTCTGAGAAGATCCCACATGCCTGTGCAGCAACTAAGTCCGTGTGCCACACCTACTGAGCCTGCGCTCTAGAGCCTGTGTGCTGCAACTACTGAGCCCGTGTGCTACAACTACTGAAGCCCGCGCGCCTAGAGCCTGTGCTCCGCAACAAGAGAAGCCACCGCAACGAGAAGCCCATGCATTGCAACGAAGAGTAGCCCCCGCTCGCCACAACTAGAGAAAGCCTGCCCGCAGCAACAAAGACCCAATGCAGCCAAAAAAAAAAAATAAATAAAT